>NC_091175.1:37855751-37868251 GCF_040958095.1 Procambarus clarkii
GGATATACTGCGTTGAGGAAGGGAGTAAGTAGGACGATGTATTACCATCCGTGTTGTTCCCCATCAGGGATGCGGTAGTGGAATCGCTCGGATTCACGCCATTTCAACTGGTGTACGGATACTCAGTGAGGAGTCCAGTGAGTGCACTGAAAGAGCAGCTCACCGAGGATAGGCAGAAGGTGGATGTGGGACAGTAAGTGAAGGCTTTTAGAGAACGACTCTCTAGGGCCAGAGAATTAGCCAAGGGAAATTTAAGAACGTCCCAGGCAGAGATGGTCAGATATCACGACAGGAAGGTGGAAGACAGGACATTTCAGGAAGGGGATCAGGTGTTAGTCCTCCTGCCGGTGAAAGGAAGTATATATGAGTCGAAATTTTGTGAACCATATACCATCCAGAAGGGGCTAGGGGATGTGAACTATGTAGTATAAATGCCCGATCGACCGAGGAAATAACAGGTTTGTCATGTGAATATGATAAAAAGATATTATGATAGAGATAAACCTCCAGGTGAAGAGGAACAGATAGGAGCCCCGTCACAGACGACTGTGCTTTGTGTGGGAAACGGCAAAAGGATAGAGAAGGAGAACCGTAAGTTAGAGAGGGCCGAAGGCTCGAAAATATCGAACACTGAAAGCCTGTCCGAAATAGATGAGCGTTTAGATCATTTGGAGAATGGCCAACGCCAGGAATTAGTGGCAATCCTACGGAGGAATAAGTCGCTATTCACTGATGTGCCCCGAAGACACCACGGAATGGTGCATAAAGTAAATGTGGGGAGTGCTTAGCCCGGAGAAAGCAGCGGCGATGAGGGCAGAGTTAAAGTACTTGCTAGATAACGACTTGGCAGAGGTTATCGATAGTGACTAGAGTTCGATTGTATAGATTGGATTGGAAGTGCGCAGTATGTGTTGAAGATAGACCTATTAAAAGGATACTACCAGATCCCCTGTCTGAGGAAGCTAAGAGGATCTCAGCGTTCACGACACCCGACGGCTTGTACCAGTATAAACTAGTGCCTTTTGGGATGAAGAATAGTGGTAGTTGTTTTCAGCAGGTAATGAATCAGGTGTTAAAAGGCATGACCGGATGTGCAGTGTACATCGATGATATTGTGATATTGTAGTGTTCGCAGATTCCTGGGAGGAATTAAATTAACAAACAGCGAGTTCGGGAGAGCCTGCCTAGAATACCTTGGATATGTAGTTGGGCAAGGTGAAGTTGCTCTGGTAAGAACAAAAGTAGAGGCCATCGACAACTTCCTGGTACCCAAAAGTAAGAAAGAGTTGTTAAGATAACTAGGCATGATCAGATATTACCGAAAGTTCTGTGAGAATTTCTCTACTGTAGCCAGCCATATGACGAGTTTGTTATCGAAGAGCAAGAAGTGAGAATGGAACGGGATAGCGCAAGAAGCGATTGAAAAGCCCAGAAGATTGTTGACTGAGGCGCCTGTACTAATGTCGCCGGATTTTGAAGCACTGTTTATGTTATTTGTAGATGCCGGTAACTGGGGCTGGAGCTGTACTGACGCAGCAGAGTGATGGAACTTATTGCCCCGTGTCCTTCTTCTCGAAGAAGTTCGTTAAACACCAGAGGTTGTACAGTACAGTCGAGAAAGAGAATTTGACTCTGGTGATGGCACTGAAACATTTTGAAGTATATGTGAGTGGAGGAGGACACCCAGTGACGGTGTATACAGACCATAATTCCCTAGTTTTCTTGAGCAAAATGAAACATGCAAACCACAGGTTAACCAAGTGATTTTTATTGCTTCAAGAGTATGACCTGGTAATAAAGCGGATAGGAGGACGAGACAATGTAGTGGCGGATGCGTTGTCCCGAGCCCAGCCATTAGAATAACTCTCAAAATAAGGGGGGGGGGGAGGGAGAATTATGATCTTAGGCTGCTGGAAAAACGAGTCTACCTCTGAGAGTTATTCTGCCAGACCTGACCTAACTGAGAGGTCAAAGAGATATAGACATGTAAATGTATACTGTAAACACTTGGTTAATGTTGAGAAATAGTTAAAAGTATAGGCAGTGAGTAAGGATATAGATAAATGACTTGACATGAGATGTCGAAATTTTGTGAGGAAGGCATAAATTTCAAGTCAGAGGTTCTTGTCCTTACTCGAGTAGTGGAAGTCGTAGGAGCAAGATACAGTGTCTTTGGCTCCTAGTAACAAAGGAAGACTCTCTTATTACGTGCTCCAGGTCGTGTGCCACTCGACCGTAGCAAGTATCTATTGATACATTAGGCATATTTTATCAAGGTAGAAAGCCTAAATAAGAGAATAGAGATGAGGGAGCCAGCTGGAGAGACGAGCGGCGCATCCTCTCTCGCGAGATGGTCAGGTGTGACTGAATGAGGTACGCCCGGGAGTCAGAGGGCTTCCAGAGAAGGCGGAGAATGGACCCGTCTGGGTGTGGGGGAGTCTCTCGCGGCAAGTGGGAATCAGAGGGATGGCGAGTGGAGACATTTATTGTGTTGTATAATTAAGTTATATGTTTATAAGGAAACAGCTTTATTGGCTTGTCAATGGGTTGCAGGTTTGTCTGGGGAAGGAGTTGCTGAGAGAACTTTGAACCAGTAGAGGGAGTTAGTGGATAAAACTCCAAGGCAGTTGAAGAGCAGTATACTCCAAAGAAGAGTAGCCCTTGTTGGAAATTTCCAACACTAATACAATACTATTGTATTATATTAAATTAGTATTAAAATATACTAACTACAGTAGTTACTAAAACTTACTAACAGTAATGTTCACATAAACTAACCATTATATCTGCATATGGATACTGGAATTCTTACGAAACCAAGCACCAGTATTGCGTCAGATTATATCTAGTTAAACACATTTATAGCCAGTGTGTTAGAGAATTGAATGTGATTCTCTAAAATCATCAGTATTCCATGTGATAATTATTTATGGATAACATAACTCCCAAATAATTCTAAATCGAGAGTTTTTAATTACAATTGTTATCAAGTAATAATTTTATTGTCACGCGTGAATGCCATGGAGAAAACTAAAATCTTCTCCATTTCTTGTTTACTACCATAAGACGAGAAAGTAATAATATTTAAATCCCTAGAATTACAACCCAGTCTTTATTAAAGTCTTTCAGCCACAATTACGCGAAATAATATTATTCGTGATAAATAATTTCTGTGGCGAATGCGGGGACGCGGTTGAGGGAGGAGAGACGCCATTGTGTGTGTGGAGTGGTGGACTCGTGTTGCTGAATTGAGCAACAAAGGTCGTGTCGTCAGAGTCTGAGACACGTGATGTTGAGATTATCAGCAAGAATTACACTGGTACTCAACCCAGAATGAACTATTATTGTTCTACATGATCTGCAGTGCTCGGTCAACTAATAACGCGTCGATATTCAAGCCAAGCTATCAACCACGTGTACGACATTATGGAAGTTTGAGCCTGAGACGCGATACCGGCAAGCTTCAGCATAATTTGCACCCTTAGATAAGTATATAGTTCTTTTTTGATGCATCATTAGAGATTGTATATGTCGGGGCAGCTTGTCGTTATATCGAACGACTACAACAAATCCAACGTTAGTACCGCACTAAATTTTAATTTATATATTTTTCATGAATATTGAGATTTAAGTAGCCTAGTTCAATGCTATGTAATATCCCTTAAATTACAGCTCGTATGTGAGGAGTCAACGAGCTGTTGCCTACCTTCGTGTTATTCACCTCTAAGGGTTTCTACAAGGAATTCCTGAGATCACGAGGACGAGGCGTGAATGATGTCATAGAAATCGTCTTAAAGCTAAGACTTTTTTGTACACATTTAATTACTCCAAATTTGGTTATTTGTTCATGATTCCATCTGTTTGGATACTCGTCATGTACACTGGATATAATATGTGTATATTTAGATGATTATTTTCTGATGCTAATAATCTATATAATTTCTGGTGATAATCTTCTATAGATTCTTTAATATTTGGTCACAAGATTAGTTATTAAACAATGAACTGGTGCACGAACCACACTAGTTCCTAGACGTATATGAAGTTCTAGCAATACCCTCCCCCCCCCCAATGTAGGTGTTTGAGGCTTTGATTTATGTTGATTAACTATACAGCCCATTAATTATTTAAGTGATTATGCTTCCTAATATTTAGCCATAGACACTGGTTCTTCCTTGTGTTTCTAATGATCACTTTTTATTAGTTTCCCTCTTTTCTTAAAAGTGGGTGGTCCTTCGTAATTGATTTCATTAATTTAATAATTGAATAATTGAGTCAAGCCCCAGATATCCCACATTATGGTCCTTATCGAACCGGATAAATATAAATATAAAATATACATACTAATTAGTAATAACTAATCACCGTGTGAAGTAGTCTAGACTAACCATTTTATTTAATTGTGTCTACCGGCAGCGTAACACATAGGTTAGCCTAAGTCACACCAAGTCATTGCTACTTACACCTCATGTATAAGGTAGCACTCGTGGGACACAGTCAATTACCCACAACACTTAGACCTATACCTCGTACTGAAGTAAGAATCTTTAGGTCACCATGAGCAACAGCTCATAACTTTTATAACAATTCCACACTAACACCTGCGTTAGAGTGGCCTCACCATCTAACCATTATTTATTTAGGTGGTAATGACATCCATCCTACTCGTCATCCAGCTGAGGTGATTAATCACCTTAAAACTATAATTTCTTCATTTAAACTCATCAGCAATTGGGTAGTATTCACATTAGTGGAACCTCGCCAACTGAGTCATGATAATCGTTGGGGAGTAACATCAGAATATTACCAGAGAGCTGCCAAATACATAAACTTCAGGCTGAAAAAACGAGTGCGATTGGATGCCACTTATATCCAATTTACAGCCAGACCATACAGGCAAAACCTGGCAAGAGATGGTGTACACCTGTCAGGTGAGTCTAGGTCACATGTAGTTGAAAAATTGATCAACAAATCAATTATCACAAACGGCTGTGGCTAGCAAGCCAAAATTAACTGTACACAATTGTTTCTCACTTGTGTGTGCAAGTGCACACTTATAAACTATAAAATCCAAAAAACCCAAAAATACAGCACAACTATATTTACATTACTGCACCACAATAATCTTTGCCAACCTTTATTAGGTAGGAATTTAGGCTGTGATTGTGCTGAATTTGGCACAAACACAGACTAAATAAATTTGTAGTTTCTTAGGTAGAAATTCTCACAACTAGATTTGAGCTAGTTGGTAGTACATATATTATACCTTTTGTGCTGACCCTATCAAGGGTGGGATTAAACCTTAAGATAACTCTGATTAGAGTATATCCATATTATTTCTTCTTGTACTCATTATTTTGGGTGTATACATTTTGAGTGCTGCTGAATGATCACCATTACATCTAATGGTGATAAAGAAGAGCTAGCCGGACGAAAGTTAATGGTGAAGTTCAAGCGCTGCTCAAAATAATTAGCTATTAATTGTTAGGTAGGTACATTTAACCTCGAGTGAGGTAGAGTGTAATTTAGCCACATTAAATTAGGCTATACTTAATATTACTTGTCAACCAATGAGCAAGTACCCAAGCTTCATTAGTAATACTTATTCAAATCCCATGAAGTTTGGACTTAAAACCATCATGGCGACTCTTGAACAATTAAGGAGAATCAAAGGTCATTTAACTAGACTAATCAACAAGTCTGAGGCCTTGTCTAAAGCAACTCCCATTGATTCTTATCAATTAGAAACATCAGTGAGCGTGGCTGATCTGAAATTTGATCAAGTTAAATCTACAAGCCAGTCTTATCTTGACCTACTGAATACCATAGAAACTGATGAAATGGATCGAATTATAGCAGATATTTCCCAGTATGAAGATGAGACTCAAGATAGACTTTACATACTATCCAATCTAGTAACACAATCTAAATCTAATACAAATAATGCTATGTCACAATCCAGTAACCAATTACCTGAGGTTCGTTTACCTACTTTAGACTTACCTACATTTGCAGGGCTGGATACAGAAAATTGGGACAACTTTTGGACTTCATTTGAAGTTCATATACATAGAAAATCTTCTCTTGACCAGATTTCTAAATTCTCATACCTGATTAGTCTTCTCAAAGGAGAGGCTAAAAAGGTCATAAATAACCTAGCTCTCACTGAGAGTAATTATGAGGAAGCTATAAAACTGCTAAAGTTGAACTATTGCAACAAGGAGTTGAGTATAGCTAACCTTTATTACCAGTTGCTAGATCGGAATGCACCAAGTAACAGACCAGACTCACTTCAAAGCTTCAGGCTAGAAGTAGAGTCTCTAGTGAAGGCTTTAGGTACTAAAGTTGATATACCAGCCTCAGAATGGTCAATCAAGTTACTTTTGCAGAGGAAATTACCTCGAAATATCTTAGCAGAAATCTGCTCACACTATAAAACCGAGTTTCTCACTCTCAACCAAATATTCGAGGGACTGAGAATAACGGTTAACAGGGTGAAGACCCATGATAAGATTAAACCTGAGTCTAAACCACCTAATATTGACACTTCAGTCAAAACCAAACCGACTTTAAATAAGTCTAATAAATATAAACCTAGGACTGCTCCATCCACTGGAAAGGGGAGTGGTAATGTAGGTACTTATTCAGTATCTCCTTCTGATGTAACCAATGACTTGTCTGCTAAAGAGACAAACTCAACCAGAGAGAAAAGGTGTCTGTTTTGTAGTCAAGGACATGCCACCTACCAATGCCCCGTTAATCCTAACTTTAATACCAGGATTAAATGGCTACAAGAAATACACAGGTGCACCAAGTGCCTGGGCTCTCATGATCCCAATAAATGTGTAGTGCAACTACGTTCATGCAACAAAGGTGTACATCACTATGCCTTATGTAGAAAAACTTCTACCCAATCCATGACAACTGGGGAGATTTCCACGAATTCTACCACCGTACAATATTGCAAGGTACATCAAGAAATAAATGTACTTGCTACTGAGTCAGGCAATAATACTACTCTGCCTACAGCTCAACTTAGATTAATTAACAGGAAATCTAGAGTTAACACTAGAGGTCTTTTTGATCAAGGATCACAGAAAACCTTCATCACACAACAATTAGTCGAGCAGTTAAAATTAAAATCTGCCAAAAGTGTGAGATTGAATATTTCTGGCTTCTTGACTAATAGTGGACCTCGTGAATACCAAGTAGTTAAGGTATTAGTGAGACTTGGATCTTCCACTAGTCCAATACAAGCGGTAGTAGTAGACAAACTTCCTACAGACCTGCAGGTCACAGGATTAGCTCGCACTGCGAAACATCTTAAACGAAACCGCATGAGGCTAGCAGACTACAAAATAAATTCTGACTGCCTCACTGATGTTGGAATACTTATAGGCGCTGACCATTATTATAAATTTATAACGGGATGCACCAGACAACATGGAATGAATTTGTTGTCATCTGCTGGAGGCAAATTGCTTACTGGACCGGTGCTTTTCCAACAAAATCCAGCGTCAACCAACCAACAATCTAACCATACAATAGTGGTGTGACTAGGCTTGGAACAGTCACCTCTACATTTCAGAGAAATATCTGAAGATATTGAGTCGGATCCACCTGTACATCGTCTGTGGGATTTAGACACTTTAGGTATTATCCCTGAACAACCAAGCCCTGATGATATGTGGACTTACCAGCAATATCTGGATACAGTTGTCTATAAAGATAAACGATACTGGGTGAGACTACCATGGAAGTTGAATCATCCACAACTTCCAGTTAATTATTTCATGGCAGCCTCACAATTACAGTCTCAATTAATACGGCTGAAGAAGCAGCCAGACAAACTGAACATGTATCATCAACTAATCCAACAACAACTCAACAGTAAATTTATCGAGGTTGTTGATAATGATGACCGGAAAATAGGTCAATATTTACCCCATCACGCTGTGGTGAAAGATTCATTGACAACACCAATACGTATTGTCTTCAACTGTAGTGCTAAAGTGAAGCCAAACAGTGTGTCTTTGAAAGAATGTCTCCAAACGGGACCTAGCCTAACACAAAGGCTACATGATGTGCTATTACGATTCCGTACTGGTATTTTTGCTTATACTGCTGATATCAGTAAAGCTTTCCTTAGAGTAGGTTTACAGGAAGAGGATCGTAATTACACCAAGTTTCTCTGGATTAAGGACCCACTGGATCCTAACAGTGATATCATGACTTATCGTTTTGCCTCAGCGCTATTTGGAGCGACTTCCTCCCCGTTTCTACTGCAAGCAACATTAGATACACATTTGAGGAAGTCAAATATCCCTTATAAGGCAGAAATCAGTGACAACTTGTATGTCGATAATTTCCAGGGAACTACAAATGATCAATCCAATTTGGTAGAAATGTACCATGAGGCTAACCGTGAGTTATTAGGAGCCAATATGCCACTACAATCATGGGCCTCAAATAATAAATCATTAAACCAGATAATCGAGAAGGAGTTTCCAGGTTATCAGGTACCTAATCAATTAAAAGTTCTGGGTGTGGAATGGAACACAAGTACTGATGAGATGAATGTCAAGTCAGGACAAACCGATAATTCATCCCTTACCATGAGAAAATTACTCTCGTATGTCAGTCAACCATTTGACCCTTTAGGCTTACTTAGTCCTATATTAATAAGGGGCAAACTCCTAATGTAGGAATGCTGGCAGAAACATATGGGATGGGATGATCCGTTGCCAATTGAGTTACAAGCTAAATGGCAGATACTCACAACGGATTTCAATCAGTTAAGTGTTTTGAAATTTCCTCGTAATGCTTCAGGACAAAACTTGCCCACAAATTTGCACGTTTTTTGCGATGCCTCTGGCAAAGCGTATGGCGCTGTAGCCTACTTAGTTAATAGTGCACAATCAATTTTGCTCACATCTAAAGCAAGAGTTGCTCCCATTAAGAAGAGATCTTTACCTCAAATGGAGTTAACTGCGTTGCTGGTGGGAGTAAGATTGGCTCATTGCCTGACCAAGACACTCAATAATATCCACTTTGGTGAGATTGTCGTGTGGTCAGACAATGAGGCAGTCTTGCAATGGGTAAGAAACAACAACAATAAAACTCCCTACGTAAGTAATCGTGTTAGGGAAATTCATGAATTACCTGCTGGATATAAATTCAGACATGTTCCCACTAAGGACAATCCTGCAGATTACTTATCTCGAGGATTAACACTAAAACAACTTGTCAAGTCTTCGATGTGGTTTAATGGACCTTCATGGTTTGTTAGTGGTCCGTGACCCAAACAAAAGCCACAAGTCATAGTGACCAATATCACTACTCCCATGAAAGAAGCAGAACCTCATCGAATCTTAGAAAATTAATCCTCACAATTATTCTAACTTGAGTAAGTTATTAAGAGTGACAGCACATGTGTTTGACTTTCTTGCTAAGATAGGAATCAGACATAAGTTTCCCAATCCTATCCTCTACTGGATCAAACGTGCACAGCAAGAGACATATGGAAGTGAATATGAAAATCTTCCAGATAAATTAACTAAGTCTCTAGGTATCTGGTATGATGCCAACACTCATAATATATTAAGGTGTGGAGGACGTTTGCTTCATGCCAAAATTGATCTGGATACAAAGAATCCAATCCTTCTACCACGTCACCACATCATTACCAAACTTCTAGTTTTGCGTCACCATCAATATGGTACTTTGCATGGTGGAGTGTTAGACACTCTCACCGACCTTAGACAGAAATACTGGCTTCCTCAAGGTCGTCAAACAGTCAAATGAATTATTAAATTCTGTGTGATCTGCAAAAGATATGATTCTCGAGTGTGTCCTTACCCAGGACCTCCACCACTCCCTCAAGAAAGAGTAGTTCATCTTCGTCCTTTTGAGACCACTGGTGTCGATTACACAGGAGCCTTGCTTCTGACTGGCAATCCAGATAAGTTACCAGTGAAAGCTTATATTTGCCTCTTCACGTGTGCTACCACGCGAGGCGTACATCTAGAAGTGACTTCGGATATGAGTGCTGAAGCCTTCATCCAAGCTTTTCGTAGATTTGCAGCTCGCAGATCCTGTCCCAAACTAATGATATCGGACAATGGTTCAAATTTTGTTGCAGGAGAAGCCTGTCTGCGAGAGGTATGGAATCATCCAGAAGTGCAGTCAGTCCTGCAGAGACGACAATGCCACTGGAAATTTATTGCTCCCAGAGCCCCCTGGCAAGGTGGGTTCTACGAACGTATGATAGGAACTGTCAAGAAGTGTTTAAGGAAGACCTTACATCGACAGAAAATTAGTTACTCCGAACTCCAAACACTTGTCGTGGAAATCGAGGCGCGAGTCAACAATCGCCCATTAACATACCTATCAGATGATTTCTCACAGAGAGAACCTCTGAGTCCCTCACACTGATACATGGAGGCCTGCTGAGCCCTCTAATACCTTTAGCAGAAGAGGACCCCGTCGACCCTTCACATGTGACCAGGAGTGACTTAGTAGAAAGTTACCAACATCTCTCAAGAGTAATTGAAAGGTGGAATGAGGTGTGGACTCGAGAGTACCTCACAGCTCTACGAGAGTACCACTACGGAGCTTCGAGTCACTATAATAAAGTACAACTTAAACCAGGAGACCTAGTATTGGTTGACAGTGATGGACCAAGGTCAGAGTGGCCCATAGGCAAAATTGTTGCTATCCACCCAGATCACCAAGGCATCCTGAGAGTAGTAAAGGTTTTATGCCGAGGCAACACTATCCTAAATACCTTAGAGAAGTTGGTACCTCTCGAATTAGCAGAACGAGAGTATTTACCAGAACCAGCTTCACCAACAGTTTCCGAGGACAACAATTCTGATCCACCGAGCAACCGCCCCACTAGAGCTGCTGCTCAACAATGCAAACGGAAACTACAAGCCTATTATAGCTCTGACCAAGAGCAAATAATTTCCCATCCAATTTAAGTAATCACGATGATACTGTGTTGTGATGTCAAGTAACAAATCGTTACAAGTCACAATGACCCAGAACATTCTCATCACAATGGATTCCCAGTTACTTTAAATTGTATGATTTAATTCTTAATTTGTTGTATAGGCTATTAATAATAACATTATTTCGTCTAGAGTATCTGAGAGTTTACAAGACTTTAAGACTTAGTAACATAAACATTACATGTCATAGCGACACCAGTCACCGAGTTTATTGTAGGTTTTATTAGTCATTAACTTTAGATGATTCCCAATAACATGTTCCATTCAACATGAATTTCCTTGCAAGACTTAAGTTTCTTGTATGTCCTTCACAATTACGGGACATCCGTTATGTGTGTACTAACATACTAACATATTAACATTAATACTAACTTTGGGATAGGTATGTTAGTACTCAACATTACACTGCGACCCGAGAAATCTCCCCCAGGAGTTATGCTGGAAATTTCCAACACTAATACAATACTATTGTATTATAATAAATTAGTATTAAAATATACTAACTACAGTAGTTACTAAAACTTACTAACAGTAATGTTCACATAAACTAACCATTATATCTGCATATGGATACTGGAATTCTTACGAAACCAAGCACCAGTATTGCGTCAGATTATATCTAGTTAAACACATTTATAGCCAGTGTGTTAGAGAATTGAATGTGATTCTCTAAAATCATCAGTATTCCGTGTGATAATTATTTATGGATAACATAACTCCCAAATATTTCTAAATCGAGAGTTTTTAGTTACAATGGTTATCAAGTAATAATTTTACCATCACGCGTGAATGCCATGGAGAAAACTAAAATCTTCTCCATTTCTTGTTTACTACCATAAGACGAGAAAGTAATAATATTTAAATCCCTAGAATTACAACCCAGTCTTTATTAAAGTCTTTCAGCCACAATTACGCGAAATAATATTATTCGTGATAAATAATTTCTGTGGCGAATGCGGGGACGTGGTTGAGGGAGGAGAGATGCCATTGTGTATGTGGAGTGGTGGACTCGTGTTGCGGAATTGAGCAACAAAGGTCGTGTCGTCAGAGTCTGAGACACATGACGTTGAGATTATCAGCAAGAATTACACTGGTACTCAACCCAGAATGAACTATTATTGTTCTACATGATCTGCAGTGCTCGGTCAACTAATAACGCGTCGATATTCAAGCCAAGCTATCAACCACGTGTACGACATTGTGGAAGTTTGAGCCTGAGACGCGATACCGGCAAGCTTCAGCATAATTTGCACCCTTAGATAAGTATATAGTTCTTTTTTGGTGCATCATTAGAGATTGTATATGTCGGGGCAGCTTGTCGTTATATCGAATGACTACAACAAATCCAACGTTAGTACCGCACTAAATTTTAATTTATATATATCATGAATATTGAGATTTAAGTAGCCTAGTTCAATGCTATGTAATATCCCTTAAATTACAGCTCGTATGTGAGGAGTCAACGAGCTGTTGCCTACCTTCGTGTTA
>NC_091175.1:37875751-37885751 GCF_040958095.1 Procambarus clarkii
ATGATATCCTGAACAAGAATTTGATAATATTTTACCTCAATCTGTACACCTGATTAATTGACCAGAGAGGGGTACATACCAGTCTGCCTTTCCGCTCACACAACGAGATGAGTATTGACGATGTATGATGACGATGGTTATCCGTCGTTGTCTCCCACTAGGTGATTCACTAAGTGCTAGTAGATTGATGATGTCGGTTCTTCTCTGTCTACACAAAGCTCTGGAGTCAGTCACTGTATCGTTGTGTGACAGTTCACTAATTTACTGTACCACTGATCACAGTCACCACGCAACAAACACAATCAGGTAGTTCCATGGCGGGTCGTCCCACCTGGCCGTCAGGTCAGGTCACTCATCGCAGTCCTCCACACTTATATGCACCGGTGATTGCCACTAGCACCACTTTAGTTTCTTTGCACTATCGCTAGCGATATGACTATGCTATGTAGCACCCTGCTAGCTACACACTACGAGAGGCCAATTACTATGATCTAGCCTCTATACTCCTTCAATGTCCAGGGAAATTGACGAATTTCCGTGGACCTCACTAATCATGTGTCCCCTACCGGCTCACGTGTGTGTGTGTGTGTGTGTGTGTGTGTGTGTGTGTGTGTGTGTGTGTGTGTGTGTGTACTCACCTAGTTGTACTCACCTAGTTGTGCTTGCGGGGGTTGAGCTCTGGCTCTTTGGTCCCACCTCTCAACTGTCAATCAACAGGTGTACAGGTTCCTGAGCCTATTGGGCTCTATCATATCTACACTTGAAACTGTGTATGGAGTCAGCCTCCACCACATTACTTCCTAATGCATTCCATTTGTCAACCACTCTGACACTAAAAAAGTTCTTTCTAATATCTCTGTGGCTCATTTGGGCACTCAGTTTCCACCTGTGTCCCCTAGTGCGTGTGCCCCTTGTGTTAAACAGCCTGTCTTTATCAACCCTGTCGATTCCC
Source organism: Procambarus clarkii (assembly GCF_040958095.1). Taxonomy (NCBI): domain Eukaryota; kingdom Metazoa; phylum Arthropoda; class Malacostraca; order Decapoda; family Cambaridae; genus Procambarus; species Procambarus clarkii. The sequence continues at coordinate 37,876,704 of NC_091175.1, forward strand.
TTGAGAATCTTGAATGTGGTGATCATGTCCCCCCTAACTCTTCTGTCTTCCGACGAAGTGAGGTTTAATTCCCGTAGTCTCTCCTCGTAGCTCATACCTCTCAGCTCGGGTACTAGTCTGGTGGCAAACCTTTGAACCTTTTCCATTTTATTCTTATGCTTGACTAGATATGGACTCCATGCTGGAGCCGCATACTCCAGGATTGGTCTGACATATGTGTATATAATGTTCTGAAAGATTCCTTACACAAGTTTCTAAAGGCCGTTCTTATGTTAGCCAACCTGGCATATGCTGCTGCTGTTATCCTCTTGATATGAGCTTCAGGGGACAGGTCTGGCGTGATATCAACCCCCAGGTCTTTCTCTCTCTCTGACTCTTGAAGTATTTCATCTCCCAAATGGTACCTTGTATCTGGTCTCCTGCTTTCTACCCCTATCTTCATTACATTACATTTGCTTGGGTTAAACTCTAACAGCCATTTGTTCGACCATTCCTGCAGCTTGTCCAGGTCTTTTTGAAGCCTCAAGCTGTCGTCCTCTGTCTTAATCTTTCTCATAATTGTGGCGTCGTCAGCAAACATTGAGAGGAATGAGTCTATACCCTCTGAGAGATCATTTACGTATATCAGAAACAGGATAGGTCCAAGTACAGAGCCCTGTGGGACTCCACTGGTGACTTCACGCCAGTCTGAGGTCTCACCTCTCACTGTAACTCTCTGCTTCCTATTGTTTAGGTACTCCCTTATCCACTGGAGCGCCCTACCAGTTACTCCTGCCTGTTTCTCCAGCTTACGCATCAACCTTTTATGGGGTACTGTGTCAAAGTCTTTCCGACAGTCCAAAAAAATGCAGTCCGCCCACCCTTCTCTTTCTTGTTTAATCTTTGTCACCTGATTGTAGAATTCTATCAAGCCTGTAAGGCAAGATTTACCCTCCCTGAATCCATGTTGATGGGTTGTCACGAAGTCTCTTCTCTCCAGATGTGTTACTAGGTTTTTTCTCACAATCTTCTCCATCACCTTGCATGGTATACAAGTTAAGAACACTGGCCTGTAGTTCAGTGCCTCTTGTCTCTCACCCTTTTTGTATATTGGTACTACATTAGCAGTCTTCCATATTTTTGGTAGGTCTCCCGTTTCCAGTGACCAACTATACACTATGGAGAGTGCTCCTGCACACTCTTTCATTACCCATGACGAGATTCCATCCGGCCCAACAACTTTTCTCACATCCAGCTCCAATAGGTGCTTCTTGATCTCATCTCCTGTAATTTCGAACCTATCCAAGGTCACCTGGTTTGCTGCCACCTCTTCTAGCGCCGTGACATCTCCCTGTTCCATTGCAAAGACCTCCTGGAACCTTTTGTTGAGTTCTTCACACACCTCTTTGTCATTCTCTGTGTACCTGTCCTCGCCCACCCTAAGTTTCATCACCTGTTCCTTCACTGTTGTCTTCCTCCTGATGTGACTGTGTAGTAGCTTTGGTTCGGTCTTGGCTTTATTAGCTATATCATTTTCATACCTTTTCTCAGCTGCTCTTCTCGCACTGACATACTCGTTCCTGGTTCTCTGGTATCTCTCTCTACTTTCTGGTGTTCTGTTATTACGGAAGTTCCTCCATGCCCTTTTGTTCAGCTCCTTTGCTTTCATACATTCCCTATTAAACCACGGATTCTTCCTTTGCTTCTCTGTCTTTTCCTGTCGGGCTGGGACAAACCTGCTTACAGCCTCCTGACATTTTTGGGTGACATAGTCCATCATGTCTTGTACGGACTTGGTTCCGAGTTCCGTGTCCCAATGTATATCCCATAGGAATTTATTCATTTCCTCATAGTTTCCCTTTCGTTACGCCAGCCCTTTGGTTCCCAGTTCTGTTTTGGGGGTGATAATTCCCAGGTCAACCAGATACTCAAAGCTCAATACACTATGATCACTCATTCCCAAGGGGGCTTCCAACTTAACTTCCCTTATATCCGACTCATGTAGGGTAAATATCAGATCAAGCAAGGCTGGTTCATCCCCTTCTCTCATTCTTGTCGGTCCCTAGATGTGTTGACTTAGAAAGTTTCTTGTTGCCACATCCAGCAGCTTAGCTCTCCATGTGTCTGGGCCTCCATGTGGGTCTCTGTTCCCCCAATCTATCTTCCCATGGTTGAAGTCCTCCATGATTAGAAGTCTGGATCCGTTCCTGCTAGCCACAGAAGCTGCTCTCTCTATTATATTGATGGTGGCCAAGTTGTTTCTATCATATTCCTGTCTGGGTCTTCTGTCATTCGGTGGGGGGTTATATATGACTACTATTATAATTTTCTGTCCTCCAGTTTCTATGGTGCCTGATATGTAGTCACTGAAACATTCACAGTTCTGAATTACCATCTCTACGAAACTCCAACCTTCTCTTAGTAGCAAAGCTACACCACCTCCTCCTCTCCCTTCTCTCTCTCTTTCCTCACTACATAGTAGCCCTGTGGAAACACTGCGTTTGTTATGATTTTCGTTAGCTTTGTTTCTGTGAGTGCTATTATGTCTGGGTTTTCATTATGTCTTGGGTTTTCTTCTAGTGCCCATTCTCCAAGTTCACTTGTTTTATTTGAAATCCCATCTATGTTAGTGTACATCGCCTTGAATCTCACTTTCTTCTGTTCATTTTCATGTCCCTTTCTTGGCGAGCATTCTCCTGGTGTGGGAAGCTGTTCGGTGGGTGAGAGGATCTGTGAGGTAGTATGCAGGGTCTCAGAGGATTTTGGGGTGGGGGTGGGGGTTTAAGGGAAGGGGGGACAGGTAGGGTGTGGGTTAAGGAGATAGGGGGGACATGGAGGATATGGGGTGAGGGGGAGGAGGGATAGGGAGGGTATGGGATGAAGGGGGAGGGGGGACAGGGGGGGAAAGGTGGGAGGGGGGACAGGATGGGAATGGGGATGGGGTGTCAGGGTCAGAATGGGGTGGGGGGGAGGGTTGGGTGGGGGCAGGTAGGGTGAGGGGAAGGGAGGGTTTCTATGCAGAGGGGGGTGGTGGTGTTGCCCTCCCCTCTGTTGTTGCTGGGATGCTGGTTTCGGGTTCCCCTCTTGTCTCTGGGACTGTTGTGTTGGGGGCTGTGATTTCCTGGTTTGCTCCTCTCTCCCTGCGCTTCCTCCTTGCCTCTGCTGCCCTGGTTCTCTCCTCCTTGTCCTGTCCCTCTGCAGGAATACTTTTTTGTATCCCTCCACATGGTGCAGACGACTCTTCCTTTCGAGAATATCCTCCTTCGTGGTTTCGTTTGTACCGACCACCTTTACAAGTCGGTTTCTGTCCTTGTTGTACCAGCCCAACCTGAAACCCTTCTCAATGTTATGTACAGCCCCTTCCATCTGTAACCCCTTCAGTAGCCCATGTACTGCCTCTCTATCCTTGCCATTTCATTCTTGCCTGTTGGATCCTTCCTGTTCTTTGATGCCTACAACTACCACTGATCTTTTTCTCTCCAGCAGTTGAGTGGTGCACCTTGCTGCTTCCTGTGACGTAGCTGCTTGCATCGCTACCTCCCTCACTGTGTCCATTGCTTCTGAGCTCTTTTTCAGTATGTCCGCAAATGTTTCAGGTACAGAGGCATTTCCTTCCAATGTAACATTCCCACCTTCCCTTTGAATGATAATCTGATGCTCGGTCTCTTTACTTTTCTCTGTGAGAGATTTGATCTCCTCCCTTGCTGATGCCAGCTCACTTTGAAGATTGTTAATTGTAAACCTTATTTCATTCATCTCCCTCCTGAATTCCTCCAGAACTTGGGTTAGCAATTCCGTCGTTTGATCACCCTGGCTGCTTCCCGTGTCCCTGTTGCGGCCTCCTGCCATTTTGCCCCTTGTCAAGAGAGAGAGCAAGAGAGAGAGAGAGAGCAAGGGAGAGAGAGAGAGAGCAAGAGAGAGAGAGAGAGAGAGAAAGAGAGCAAGAGAGAGAGAGAGAGCAAAAGAGAGCAAGAGAGAGTGAACAAGAGATAGAGAGAATAAGAGAGAATAAGAGAGAATAAGAGAGAGAGAGCAAGAGAGAGAGAGCAAGAGAGAGAGAGCAAGAGAGAGAGAGCAAGAGAGAGAGAGCAAGAGAGAGAGAGCAAGAGAGAGAGAGCAAGAGAGAGAGAGCAAGAGAGAGAGAGCAAGAGAGAGAGAGCAAGAGAGAGAGAGCAAGAGAGAGAGAGAGAGAGAGAGAGAGAGAGAGAGAGAGAGAGAGAGAGAGCGAGAGAGAGAATAAGAGAGAGAGAATAAGAGAGAGAGAGAGAGAGAGAGAGAGAGAGAGAGAGAGAGAGAGAGAGAGAGAGAGAGAGAGAGAGAGAGAACGTGTGTGCATGTGGGATGGGGTTAATAGGAGGTGAGGTGTTCAGCTTACGGCAGGTAAGAGAGGGGGAAGAGAAGGGGTAAGAGAGGGGGGTGGATTAAGAGAGGTTTTATCTCCTTTCCACAAAAGGTGTTAATCCCTTCTAGCCTATGTGTGCGTGTGTGTGTGCGTGCGTGTGTGCGTGCATACGTACGTGGGCTTGAGTGCGTGTGTGCGTGCGTGCACGTCCGTGCGTGTGTGCGTGCGTGCACGTCCGTGCGTGTGTCACTAGTTCCCGTAAGCGGTAACTTCTACCCAGAATGAGCCACGCTGAGATTTTAAATATATATACTATCCTGAACAAGAATTTGATAATATTTTACCTTACACTTTACACCTGATTAATTGACCAGAGAGGGGGTACATACCAGTCTGTTTCCCGCTCACACAACTAGATGAGTAATGATGATGTATGGTTGACGATGGTGCTCCGTCGTCGCCTTCCACTTGGTGATTCTCTAAGTGCTATTAGATTGACGATGTTGATACTTCTCTACACAAGTCTCTGGAGTCACAGTCACCACCCAACAAACACAGTCAGCAGTTCCATGGCGGGTCATCCCACCTGGCCGTCAGGTCAGGTCGCTCTACGCAGTCCTCCACACTGTATGCACCGGTGATTCCACTAGCTACACTTTGGTTTCTTCGCACTATCGCTAGCGATATGACTATGCTATGTAGCACCCTGCTAGCTACACACTGCGAGAGGCCAAATACTATGATCTAGCCTCAATAATCCTTCAATGTCCCGAGAAATTGACGAATTTCCCCGACCTCGCTAATCGCGTGTGTCTCCTACCGTCGCTGGCCTACTACTCCTGGCTGTGTGTGTGTTTACTAGTTGTTTACTAGTTGTTTACTAGTTGTGTTTTTACGGGGGTTGAGCTTTGCTCTTTCGGCCCGCCTCTCAATTGTCAATCAACTGTTCACTAACTACTTTTTTTTTTTTTTTTTTTTCTCCACACCACACACACACACCGCAGGAAGCAGCCCGTGACAGCTGACTAACTCCCAGGTACCTATTTACTGCTAGGTAACAGGGGCACTTAGGGTGAAAGAAACTTTGCCCATTTGTTTCTGCCTCGTGCGGGAATCGAACCCGCGCCACAGAATTACGAGTCCTGCGCGCTATCCACCAGGCTACGAGGCCCCTGTGTACTCACCTAATTGTACTCACCTAATTGTGCTTGCGTGGGTTGAGCTTTGGCTCTTTGGTCCCGCCTCTCAACCGTCAATCAACTGGTGTACAGATTCCTGAGCCTACTGTGTACTCACCTATTTGTACTCACCTATTTGTGCTTGCGGGGGTTGAGCTTTGGCTCTTTGGTCCCGCCTCTCAACTGTCAATCAACTGGTGTACAGATTCCTGAGCCTACTGGGCTCTATCATATCTACATTTAAAACTGTGTATGGAGTCAGCCTCCACCACATCACTGCCTAATGCATTCCATCCGTTAACTACTCTGACACTAAAAAAGTTCCTTCTAACGTCTCTGTGGCTCATGTGAGTACTCAGTTTCCACCTGTGTCCCCTTGTTCGCGTCCCACCAGTGTTGAATAGTTTATCTTTGTTTACCCGGTCGATTCCTCTGAGGATTTTGTAGGTTGTGATCATGTCTCCCCTTACTCTTCTGTCTTCCAGTGTCGTAAGGTGCATTTCCCGCAGCCTTTCCTCGTAACTCATGCCTCTTAGTTCTGGGACTAGTCTAGTGGCATACCTTTGGACTTTTTCCAGCTTCGTCTTGTGCTTGACAAGGTACGGGCTCCATGCTGGGGCCGCATACTCCAGGATTGGTCTTACATATGTGGTGTACAAGATTCTGAATGATTCCTTACACAGGTTCCTGAACGCTGTTCTGATGTTAGCCAGCCTCGCATATGCCGCAGACGTTATTCTTTTTATGTGGGCTTCAGGAGACAGGTTTGGTGTGATATCAACTCCTAGATCTTTCTCTCTGTTCGTTTCATTAAGTACTTCATCTCCTATTCTGTATCCTGTGTTTGGCCTCCTATTTCCACCACCTAGTTTCATTACTTTGCATTTACTCGGGTTGAACTTCAACAGCCATTTGTTGGACCATTCACTCAGTCTGTCTAGGTCATCTTGTAGCCTCCTACTATCGTCCTCAGTTTCAATCCTCCTCATAATTTTTGCATCATCGGCAAACATTGAGAGAAACGATTCTATACCCTCTGGAAGATCATTTACATATATCAGAAACAGTATAGGTCCAAGGACTGACCCCTGCGGTACTCCACTCGTAACGTCTCGCCAATCTGAGACCTCACCCCTCACACTGACTCGTTGTCTCCTGTTACTTAGGTACTCCTGTATCCAACGGAGTACCTTCCCTTTCACTCCAGCCTGCATCTCCAGTTTTTTCACTAACCTCTTGTGTGGCACTGTGTCAAAGGCTTTCTGACAATCCAAAAATATGCAGTCTGCCCACCCTTCTCTTTCTTGCCTTATTTTTGTTGCCTGGTCATAGAATTCAAGTAACCCTGTGAGGCAGGACCTGCCATCCCTGAATCCATGTTGATGCTGTGTTACAAAGTTCTTTCGCTCCAGATGTTCCACTAGCTTTCTTCGCACAATCTTCTCCATCAACTTGCATGGTATGCAGGTTAGGGACACTGGTCTGTAATTCAGTGCCTCCTGTCTATCCCCTTTCTTGTATATCGGGACTACGTTAGCTGCTTTCCAAATTTCTGGCAGTTCCCCTGTTGCCAGTGATTTGTTATACACCATGGAGAGCGGGAGGCACAGTTCTTCTGCTCCTTCCTTTAGTATCCAAGGGGAGATTCCATCTGGACCTATAGCCTTTGTCACATCCAATTCTAGTAAACACTTCCTTACTTCCCCGCTGGTAATCTCAAACTCTTCCAGTGGTTCCTGGTTAGCTATTCCCTCTCTTATCTCTGGGATTTCTCCTTGCTCCAAGGTGAAGACCTCCTGGAATTTCTTATTCAGTTCCTCACACACTTCCTTGTCGTTTGTAGTGAATCCTTCTGCCCCTAACCTTAATTTCATAACCTGTTCCTTTACTGTTGTTTTTCTCCTGATGTGGCTATGCAGCAATTTAGGCTGAGTCTTTGCCTTGCTTGCGATGTCATTTTCGTATTGTCTTTCTGCCTCTCTTCTCATCCTAACATATTCATTCCTGGCATTCTGGTATCTTTCTCTGCTCTCCAGTGTCCTGTTATTCCTATAGTTTCTCCATGCCCTTTTACTTTGCTGCTTAGCTAGCCTACATCTCTGATTAAACCATGGGTTTCTCATCTTCATTTCACTGTTTTCCTTTTGGACTGGGACAAACTTGTTTGCTGCATCCTTGCATTTTTGCGTGATGTATTCCATCATATCTTGGGCCGTCTTTTCCCTGAGCTCTGTTTCCCATGCTATATCTGCTAGGCATTTTCTTATCTCCTCATAGTTTCCCTTTCGGTATGCTAACCTTTTGGTTTCGGTATCCCTTCTCGAGTTCAATAACCCTTCTTCAATCAGGTACTCAAACACCAATACACTGTGGTCGCTCATTCCTACTGGGTCCTCAAAACTGATTTCTCTTATGTCAGAGTCGTTCAGGGTGAAAACCAGGTCGAGTCTCGCTGGTTCGTCGTTTCCTCTCATCCTTGTGGGTTCACTGACATGCTGGGTTAAGAAGTTTCTAGTCGCCACCTCCAGTAGTTTGGCTCTCCACGTATCCTCGCCTCCATGCGGTTCCTTGTTCTCCCAATCAATCCTGCCGTGATTGAAGTCCCCCATGATGAGCAGGTGGGATCTATTTCTACAGGCAGAAGAGGCTGCCCTCTCAATTATAGTGTTAACTGCCATGTTGTTGCTTTCGTACTCTTGACTGGGTCTTTTGTCATTTGGTGGAGGATTATATATTACTGCTACTACTATCCTTGGTCCTCCCATTGTCATGGTGCCTGCTATGTAGTCTCTGAAACCCTCACAGCCCGGGATAGTCATCTCCTTAAAACTCCATTCCTTTCTCATGAGTAGGGCCACTCCTCCTCCTCCCCTACCTTCCCTCTCTTTCCTTATTATTGTGAACTCCTGGGGAAACACGGCATTCGTTATGATTCCAGAGAGTTTTGTTTCAGTGAGTCCAATTACATCTGGGTTCACTTCTTGTGCTCTTTCCCTTAGTTCACTTGCCTTGCTTGTGATCCCATCTATGTTCGAGTACATTGCCCTGAAACTAACTCTCTTCTGTTTCTCCTCTGGGGAGGACCTGTGGGGTCTGGGGTGAGCAGGAGCTGGGAGGATCTGGTATGGGGAGACTGGTGGAGGAGGAAGGGCTTGGGGGGGTAGGGGTGAGGGGGAGGGTAGGGGTAGGGGGAGGGTAGGGGGAGTGGGTGAGGGGGGAGTGGGTGAGGGGGGGGAGGGGGAGGGTAGGGGGAGTGGGTGAGGGGGGGAGGGTAGGGGGAGTGGGTGAGGGGGGGAGGGTTGGGGGGGTGGGTTTTGGGGGGGCAATAAAGTGGGGAGGGCGTGGGGGGAAAGGGAAGGCTGAGGTGGTTGAGGAAGAGGGGAGGGTTTTGGGGAGTGGTGGAGAGGGGAAGGCTTAGGTGGGGTGGGGGAGAGTGGGGAGCTTAGGGGGGTGGGGGAGAATGAAGGGCTTGTGGGTGGGAGGGACGGAAGGGCATGTGGGAGAAGGGAGGGCTTGGGGGATGGGGGAGAAGGGAGGTCCTGGGGGGAG
>NC_091175.1:37888251-38038769 GCF_040958095.1 Procambarus clarkii
TTCTGCTCCTTATTCCTCTTAGCACCGATATAGTTCAATGCCACACGTTTAGAATCACTTCTTCACTATCCTATTCACTATTTGTTATGATCTTCACTATCACATCTAGTTGTGTACACTCTGACCATCAGTGGCCCACGTGCTTGTCCTGGCACAGATGTTGTACCCCTGATCTTGCCTAATATGCACTATCGGACACTATCCATAAGTTTTCTAGTTTCAAAGTGGTGTGTTGCACTTTGTATTATCACTGAACACCGAATTTTCCGTGTATCCCTCTGATGTCCCGAGATATGAAGCCTTATTAACGAGCGCGGCCAACGGCGACTCGGCACCCTCCCTCCCTTACGCGTGTGTAAGTGTGTGTGTGTGTGTGTGTGTGTGTCCCGCCTATCAACTGTTAATCAACTGGTGCACATATTCCTGAGCCTACTGGGCTCTTATCATATCTACATTGGAAACTGTGTATGGAGTCAGCCTTCACCACATCATTGCCTAGTGCATTCCATTTATTTCACTACTCTCACACTGAAAAAATTCTTTCTAACGTCTCTGTGGCTCATGTGGGTACTAAATTTCCACCTGTGTCCCCTTGTTCGTGTCCCACCCGTGCTGAAGAGTTTGTCTTTGTCCACCCCTGTCAATTCCCCAGAGAATTTTATAGGTGGTTATCATGTCTCCCCTTACTCCTCTGTTTTCCAGGGACGTGAGTTTCAGCTCCTTTAGCCTTTCCTCATAGCTCATAGCTCTGAGTTTCAGGACGAGCCTGGTGGCATACCGCTGAATCTTCTCTAACTTTGTCTTGTGTTTAACTAGGTATGGACTTCAGGCTGGAACTGCATATTCCTGGATTGGTCTGACATAAGTGGTATAGAGGGTCCTGAACGATTCTTAACACAAGTTTCTAAATGCAGTTCTTATGTTGGCCAGTCTAGCATATGCCGCTGAAGATATCCTTTTGATGTGGGCCTCTGGGGACAGGTTCGGTGTGATATCAACCTCCAGATCTTTCTCTCTATATATTGGTATGTCACTCTTGCAGGATTTCACCTCCCAGATGGTCCCTTGTGTTCAGCCTCCTGCTACCTTCGCCTAATTTTATTTCCTTACACTTTCCTGAATTGAACTTTAGCAGCCATTTTCTAGACCATTCCTCCAGTTTTTCCAAGTCATCCTGTAGTGTCTGTCTATCTTCATCCATCTTGATTCTTCTCATAATTTTTGCATCATCAGCAAACATTGAAAGGAGCGAGTCTATACCCTCCGGAAGATCGTTTACATATATTAGAAACAGGATGGGTCCAAGTACTGAGCCCTGTGGGACTCCACTGGTGACATCTCACCACTCTAATGTCTTCCCCCTCACCGTTACTCACTGTTTCCTGTTGCTTAAGTACTCCTCTATCCACTGGAGCACCTTCCCTTTTACTCGTGCCTGTTGCTCCAACTTTTTTAACAGCCTTTTACTGGGTACTGTGTCAAAGGCTTTCTGGCAGTCCAAGAAAATGCAGTCGGCCCACCCTTCTCTTTCCTGCCTAATTTTTGTTGCCAGGTCATAGAATTCTATTTAACTTGTGAGGCACAATTTACCATCTCTGAACCCATGTTGGTGGTGCATTACAAAGTTATTTCCTTCCAGATGCTCTACGAGCCTTTTCCTCACGATCTTCGCCATCACCTTGCATGGTATATAAGGTAGAGAAACTGACCTGTAGTTCAGTGCCTCTTGCCTGTCACCGTTCTTGTATATTGGAACTACGTTAGCTGTCTTCCAACTTTCTGGTAGGTCTCCTGTTTCCAGTGACCTGTTATACACCATAGAGAGTGGCACACCTAGTGCTTCTGTCCCTTCCTTTAGTATCCATGGTGAGATTCTGACAGACCCAACAGCCTTTGTCACATTCAGCTCCAACAGACACCTTTTGACCTCATCACAAACTCCTCTAAGTTTGCTTGGTTTGCCTCCTCTTTGTTTAGTGCAGGGGCTTCTCCTTGTTTTATTGTGAAGACCTCCTGGAATCTCTTGTTGAGTTCTTCACACACCTCCTTGTCATTCTCTGTGTATCTATTCTTTTTTTTTCAATTTCATCACTTGTTCCTTCACTACTGTTTTCCTCCTGATGTGACTGAGGAGCAGCTTTGGTTGGTTCTTGGCTTTACTCGCTATGTCATTTTAATACTGTCTCTCTGCTTCCATCCTCACTCTGAGGTACTAATTTCTGGCTCTCTTCAATGTCTCCCTGCTCTCCTTTATCTGTGTGTGTCTGTGTGTGTACTCACCTAGTTGTACTCACCTAGTTGTGTTTGCGGGGGTTGAGCTCTGGCTCTTTGGTCCCGCCTCTCAACTGTCAATCAACAGGTGTACAGATTCCTGAGCCTATCGGGCTCTGTCATATCTACATTTGAAACTGTGCATGGAGTCAGCCTCCACCACATCACTTCCTAATGCATTCCATTTGTCAACCACTCTGACACTAAAAAAGTTCTTTCTAATATCTCTGTGGCTCATTTGGGCGCTCAGTTTCCACCTGTGTCCCCTTGTGCGTGTGCCCCTTGTGTTAAATAGACTGTCTTTATCTACCCTATCAATTCCCTTCAGAATCTTGAATGTGGTGATCATGTCCCCCCTAACTCTTCTGTCTTCCAGCGAAGTGAGGTTTAATTCCTGTAGTCTCTCCTCGTAGCTTATACCTCTCAGCTCGGGTACTAGTCTGGTGGCAAACCTTTGAACCTTTTCCAGTTTAGTCTTATCCTTGACTAGATATGGACTCCATGCTGGGGCTTCATACTCCAGGATTGGCCTGACATATGTGGTATACAAAATTCTGAATGATTCTTTACACAAGTTTCTGAATGCCGTTCGAATGTTGGCCAGCCTGGCATATGCCGCTGATGTTATCCGCTTGATATGTGCTGCAGGAGACAGGTCTGGCGTGATATCAACCCCCAAGTCTTTTTCCTTCTCTGACTCCTGAAGAATTTCCTCTCCCAGATGATACCTTGCATCTGGCCTCCTGCTCCCTACACCTATCTTCATGACATTTGATTGGGTTAAACTCTAACAACCATTTGTTCGACCATTCCTTCAGCTTGTCTAGGTCTTCTTGAAGCCTCAAACAGTCCTCTTCTGTTTTAATCCTTCTCATAATTTTAGCATCGTCCGCAAACATTGAGAGAAATGAATCGATACCCTCCGGGAGATCATTTACATATATCAGAAACAAGATAGGACCGAGTACAGAGCCCTGTGGGACTCCACTGGTGACTTCATGCCAATCGGAGGTCTCACCCCTCACCGTAACTCTCTGCTTCCTATTGCTTAGATACTCCCTTATCCACTGGAGCACCTTACCAGCTACACCTGCCTGTCTCTTCAGCTTATGTACCAGCCTCTTATGCGGTACTGTGTCAAAGGCTTTCCGACAATCCAAGAAAATGCAGTCCGCCCAGCCCTCTCTTTCTTGCTTAATCTTTGTCACCTGATCGTAGAATTCTATCAAGCCTGTAAGGCAAGATTTACCCTCCCTGAACCCATGTTGGCGATTTGTCACGAAGTCCCTTCTCTCCAGATGTGTTACCAGGTTTTTTCTCACGATCCTCTCCATCACCTTGCATGGTATACAAGTCAAGGACACTGGCCTGTAGTTCAGGCGTGTGTGGCGTGTGTGTGTGTGTGTGTGTGTGGGTGTGTGAGTATTCACCCAGTTCAACTAGTTGTGCTTGCGGGGGAGGAGCTTTGTCTCTTTGGTCCCGCCTCTGAACCGTCAATCAACTGGTAAACAGATTCCTGAGCCTACTGGGCTCTTTCATACCCATATAGGAAACATTGTATGAAGTCAGCCTCCACCCCATCACTGCCTAGTGCATTCCATTTATCAACTACTCTGACACTGAAAAAAGTCTTTCTAATTTCGCTGTCGCTCATCTGGGTACTAAGTTTCCACCTGTGACCTCTTGTTCGTGTTCCACCCGGGCTGAGGAGTTTGTCTTTCTCCACCTTGTCAATTCCCCTGAGAATTTTTGAAGGTGGTTATTATGCTCTTGTGTGTGTTTTATCATGTCTCATGTGTGTGTGTGTGTGTGTGTGTGTGTGTGTGTGTGTGTGTGTGTGTGTGTGTGTGTGTTGTGTGCTCACCTAATTCACCTAATTGTGCTTACGGGGGATGAGGTTTGGCTCTTTGGTCCCGCCTCTCAACCATCAATCAACTGGTGTACAGATTCCTAAGGCCTATGTGTGTGTGTACTCACCTAGTTGTACTCACCTAGTTGTGTTTGCGGGGGTTGAGCTCTGGCTCTTTGGTCCCGCCTCTCAACCGTCAATCAACAGGTGTACAGATTCCTGAGCCTACTGGGCTCTGTCATATCTACACTTGAAACTGTGTATGGAGTCAGCCTCCACCACATCACTTCCTAATGCATTCCATTTGTCAACCACTCTGACACTAAAAAAGTTCTTTCTAATATCTCTGTGGCTCATTTGGGCACTCAGTTTCCACCTGTGTCCCCTTGTGCGTGTTCCCCTTGTGTTAAATAGACTGTCTTTATCTACCCTATCAATCCCCTTCAGAATCTTGAATGTGGTGATCATGTCCCCCCTAACTCTTCTGTCTTCCAGCGAAGTGAGGTTTAATTCCCGTAGTCTCTCCTCGTAGCTCATACCTCTCAGCTCGGGTACTAGTCTGGTGGCAAACCTTTGAACCTTTTCCAGTTTAGTCTTATCCTTGACTTGATATGGACTCCATGCTGGGGCTGCATACTCCAGGATTGGCCTGACATATGTGGTATACAAAGTTCTGAATGATTCTTTACACAAGTTTCTGAATGCCGTTCGTATGTTGGCCAGCCTGGCATATGCCGCTGATGTTATCCGCTTGATATGTGCTGCAGGAGACAGGTCTGGCGTGATATCAACCCCCAAGTCTTTTTCCTTCTCTGACTCCTGAAGAATTTCCTCTCCCAGATGATACCTTGTATCTGGCCTCCTGCTCCCTACACCTATCTTCATTACATTACATTTGGTTGGGTTAAACTCTAACAACCATTTGTTCGACCATTCCTTCAGCTTGTCTAGGTCTTCTTGAAGCCTCAAACAGTCCTCTTCTGTTTTAATCCTTCTCATAATTTTAGCATCGTCCGCAAACATTGAGAGAAATGAATCGATACCCTCCGGGAGATCATTTACATATATCAGAAACAAGATAGGACCGAGTACAGAGCCCTGTGGGACTCCACTGGTGACTTCACGCCAATCGGAGGTCTCACCCCTCACCGTAACTCTCTGCTTCCTATTGCTTAGATACTCCCTTATCCACTGGAGCACCTTACCAGCTACACCTGCCTGTCTCTCCAGCTTATGTACCAGCCTCTTATGCGGTACTGTGTCAAAGGCTTTCCGACAATCCAAGAACATGCAGTCCGCCCAGCCCTCTCTTTCTTGCTTAATCTGTGTCACCTGATCGTAGAATTCTATCAAGCCTGTAAGGCAAGATTTACCCTCCCTGAATCCATGTTGGCGATTTGTCACAAAGTCCCTTCTCTCCAGATGTGTTACCAGGTTTTTTTGTGTGTGTGTGTGTGTGTGTGTGTGTTTGTGTGTGTACTCACCTAATCACCTAATTGTGCTTGCGGGGGTTGAGCTCTGGCTCTTTGGTCCCGCCTTTCAACCGTCAATCAACAGGTGTACAGATTCCTGAGCCTATCGGGCTCTATCATATCAACACTTGAAACTGTGTATGGAGTCAGCCTCCACCACATCTCTTCCTAATGCATTCCATTTGTCAACCACTCTGACACTAAAAAAGTTCTTTCTAATATCTCTGTGGCTCATTTGGGCACTCAGTTTCCACCTGTGTCCACTAGTGTATGTGACCCTTGTGTTAAATAGCCTGTCTTTATCTACCCTATTAATTCCCTTGAGGATCTTAAATGTGGTGATCATGTCCCCCCTAACTCTTCTGTCTTCCAGCGAAGTGAGGTTTAATTCCCGTAGTCTCTCCTCGTAGCTCATACCTCTCAGCTCGGGTACTAGTCTGGTGGCAAACCTTTGAACCTTTTCCAGTTTAGTCTTATCCTTGACTAGATATGGACTCCATGCTGGGGCTGCATATTCCTGGATTGGTGTGACATATGTGGTATATAATGTTCTGAAAGATTCCTTACACAAGTTTCTTAAGGCCATTCTTATGTTAGCCAACCTGGCATATGCTGCTGATGTTATCCTCTTGATATGAGCTTCAGGGGACAGGTCTGGCGTGATATCAACCCCAGGTCTTTCTCTCTCTCTGACTCTTGAAGTATTTCATCTTGCAAATGATACCTTGTATCTGGTCTCCTCCTTCCTACCCCTATCTTCATTACATTACATTTGCTTGGGTTAAACTCTAACAGCCATTTGTTCGATCATTCCAGCAGCTTGTCCAGGTCTTCTTGAAGCCTCAAGCTGTCCTCCTCTGTCTCAATCCTTATCATAATTGTGGCGTCTTCAGCAAACATTGAGAGGAATGAGTCTATACCCTCTGAGAGATCATTTACGTATATCAGAAACAGGATAGGTCCGAGTACAGAGCCCTGTGGGACTCCACTGGTGACTTCACGCCATTCTGAGGTCTCGCCCCTCATTGTATCTCTCTGCGTCCTATTGCTTAGGTACTCCCTTATCCACTGGAGCGCCCTACCAGTTACTCCTGCCTGTTTCTCCAGCTTATGCATCAACCATTTATGGGGTACTGTGTCAAAGTCTTTCCGACAGTCCAAAAAAATTCAGGCCGCCCATCCTTCTCTTTCTTGCTTAATCTTTGTCACCTGATCGTAGAATTCTATGAAGCCTGTAAGACAAGATTTACCCTCCCTGACCCCATGTTGATGGGTTGTCACGAAGTCTCTTCTCTCCAGATGTGTTACTAGGTTTTTTCTCACCATCTTCTCCATCACTTTGCATGGTATATAAGTTAAGGACACTGGCCTGTAGTTCAGGGCCTCTTGTCTGTCACCCTTTTTGTATATTGGTACTACATTAGCAGTCTTCCATATTTCTGGTAGGTCTCCCGTTTCCAGTGACCTACTATACACTATGGAGAGTGGCAAGCAAAGTGCTCCTGCACACTCTTTCAATACCCATGGTGAGATTCCGTCCGGCCCAACAGCCTTTCTCACATCCAGCTCCAATAGGTGCTTCTTGACCTCATCAAGAAGTGTGTACACACACACTTCTTGTGTGTGTGTGTGTGTGTGTGTGTGTACTCACCTAGTTGTGCAACAGGGGTTGAGCTCTGGCTCTTTGGTCCCGCCTCTCAACCGTCAATCAACAGGTGTACAGGTTCCTGAGCCTATTGGGCTCTATCATATCTACACTTGAAACTGTGTATGGAGTCAGCCTCCACCACATCACTTCCTAATGCATTCCATTTGTCAACCACTCTGACACTAAAAAAGTTCTGTGTCCCCTAGTGCGTGTGCCCCTTGTGTTAAACAGCCTGTCTTTATCAACCCTGTCGATTTCCTTGAGAATCTTGAATGTGGTGATCATGTTCCCCCTAACTCTTCTGTCTTCCAACGAAGTGAGGTTCAATTCCCGTAGTCTCTCCTCGTAGCTCATACCTCTCAGCTCGGGTACTAGTCTGGTGGCAAACCTTTGAACCTTTTCCTGTTTAGTCTTATGCTTGACTAGATATGGACTCCATGCCCGAGCCGCATACTCCAGGATTGGTCTGACATATGTGATATATAATGTTCTGAAAGATTCCTTACACAAGTTTCTAAAGGATGTGTATGTGTGTGTGTGTGTGTGTGTGTGTGTGTGTGTGTGTGTGTGTGTATTTACTATTTTGTCTGCAGAATCGAACTATCGGCTCTTGGACCCTACCGTTTTAACCATCTCTTTTTCTTCTAATATATCTACTGCATACATATTTCTCTAAGACACACTCATACACACAAACACACTCACACACACACACACACACACACACACACACACACACACACACACACACACGCACACAAACACAAACACACACACACACACACACACACACACACACACACACACACACACACACACACACACACACACACACACACACATACAACTGGAATTCAACACGAGCAAATGTAAAGTTAGGGAAATGGGACTAGGAGATATTAGACCAAAGGGACAGTACACAATGAAGGGGAACAGCCTACCTGTGGCGACGCGCGAAAGAGACCTGGGTGTGGACGTAACACCTAATCTATCTCCTGAGGCACATATAAATAGGATAACGACAGCAGCGTACTCTACACTGGCAAAAGTTAGAACATCATTCAGAAACCTAAGTAAGGAGGCATTTAGGGCCCTTTACACTTCCTACGTAAGGCCAGTCTTAGAGTATGCCGCCTCATCATGGAGTCCCTATCTGAAGAAGCATATAATGAAACTGGAAAAGGTTCAGAGGTTTGCAACGAGACTCGTCCCAGAGCTACGAGGGATGGGGTATGAGGAGCGCCTGAGGGAACTGTGCCTTACGACACTAGAAAGAAGAAGGGAGAGGGGGGACATGACAGGAACGTAAAAAAAATACTCAGAGGGATTAACAGAGTGGACATAGACGAAATGTTCACACAGAATAGTAACAGAACGAGGGGACATGGATGGAAGCTTGAAACTCAGATGAGTCACAGAGATGTTAGGAAGTTTTCTTTTAGCGTGAGAGTAGTGGGAAAATGGAATGCACTTCAGGAACAGGTTGTGGAAGCAAATACTATTCATAATTTTAAAACCAGGTATGATAGGGAAATGGGACAGGAGTCATTGCTGTAAACAACCGATGCTCGAAAGGCGGGATCGAAGAGTCAGTGCTCGATCCTGCAGACACAACTAGGTGAGTACAACTAGGTGAGTACACACACACACACATACACACACACACACACACACTATACTGGAAAAGGTTCAAAGGTTTGCCATCAGATAGTACCCGAACTGAGGGCTATGAGCTACGAGGAGAGACTACGGGAATTAAACCTCACGTCACTGGGAGACAGAAGAGTTAGAGGGGACATGATCACAACATTCAAGATTCCCAAAGGAATTGATAGGGTAGATAAAGACAGGCTATTTACCACAACGGGCACACGCACTAGGGAACACAGGTGGAAATTGAGTGCCCAAATGAGCCATAGCGACGTTAGAATTTTTTTTTCAGCGTCAAAGTAGTAGACAAATGGAATGCAGTAGGAAGTGATGTGGTGGAGGCTGACTCCATACACAGCTTCAAGTGTAGATATGATAGAGCATAGTAGGCTCAGGAACCTGTACATTTTTTTTTTTTTTTTTTGAGATATATACAAGAGTTGTTACATTCTTGTACAGCCACTAGTACGCGTAGCGTTTCGGGCAAGTCCTTAATCCTATGGTCCCTGGAATACGATCCCCTGCCGCGAAGAATCGTTTTTTCATCCAAGTACACATTTTACTGTTGCGTTAAACAGAGGCTACAGTTAAGGAATTGCGCCCAGTAAATCCTCCCCGGCCAGGATACGAACCCATGACATAGCGCTCGCGGAACGCCAGGCGAGTGTCTTACCACTACACCACGGAGACTGTATAGTTACATTACATTAGATGATTGACAGGTGCGAGGCGAAACGATAGAGCCTGAGCTCAACCCCCACAAGCACAATTAGGTAATTACAATTAGGTAAGTACACACACACACACACACACACACACACACACACACACACACACACACACACACATACATCCTGGGTTGTTCTGGACGTGGGTTTCAGAGACTACATAACAGGCACCTAGACAATGGGAGGACCAAGAATAGTAGTAGCAGTGATATATAACCCTCCACCAAATGACAGAAGACCCAGGCAAGTGTATGACAACAACAACATGGCAGTTAACACTATAATTGAGAGGGCAGCCTCTGTTGCCTCTAGAAATAGATCCCACCTGCTCATCATGGGAGGACTTCAATCACGGAAGGATAAACTGGGAGAACAAGGAACCGCATGGAGGTGAGGATACATGGCGAGCTAAACTATTGGAGGAGGCGACAAGAAACGTCTTAAGCCAGCATGTCAGGGAACCCACAAGAATGAGAGGAAACGATGAACCAGCGAGACTTGACCTAGTCTTCACTCTGAACGACTCCGACATAAGGGATATCGGTTTCGAGGCCCCGGTAGGAATGAGCGACCACCGTGTACAGATGTTTAAGTATCAGGTTAAAGAAGGGTTAAAGAACTAGAGGAAGGGAACTGAAAACAAAAGGCTGGCATTAAGAAATGGAAACTATGAGGAGATAAGGAAATTCCTAACAGATATAAAATGGGAAACAGAGCTCAGAGGAAAGACGGCCCAAGACGGCTTGAAATACTACCTCACGCAGAAGTGTAAGGAGGCAGCGAACAGGTTTGTCCCAGTCCAAAACGAAACAACGAAATGCAGATGAGAAACCCATGGTTTAATCAGAGATGTAGGCTACTAGCTAAACAACAGGAAAAGGGCGTGGAGAAACTATAGAAGTAACAGGACACTTGAGAGCAGAGAAAGATACCGGTGTGCTAGAAATGAATATGTCAGGTTGAGAAGAGAGGTAGAAGGGCAATACGTAAATGACAATCCCAAGCAAGGCAAAGACTCAACCTAAATTGTTGCACAGCCACATCAGGAGAAATACAACAGTAAAAGAACAGGTAATGTGATTGAGGATATGGGCAGACAGATTAACTACAAACGACAGGGGAGTGTGCTAGGAACTGAATAAGAAATTCCAGGTCTTCACATTAGAGCAAGGAGAAGTTCCAGAGATAAGAGAGTTAGGAGTTATCAAGGGGAAGGCGTCAAGCCATTACGACTATATAGCACTGGGAATGAGGTCAGGATAAGGATTTGGGATTGGACGGGGAGGAGGAATGGTGCCCAAACACTTGGACGGTCGGGGATTGAACACCGATCTGCATGAAGCGAGACCGTCGCACTACCGTCCAGCCCAAGTAGTTGCGCCAGTGATAAGAGAGGGAAAAGTTAAGCAGGAACAACTAGAAGAGTTTGAGATTACCAGTGGGGATGTTGGGAAGCTCTTGCTAGAGTATCTCCCCATGGATACTAAAGGAAGGATCAGAAGCACTGTGCCTGCCACTCTCCATAGTGTATTACAAATCACTGATAACATCGGGAATTGCCAAAAATTTGGAAGACGGCTAATGTAGGCCCGATATACAAGAAGGGGAATAGACAGGAGGCACTGAACTACAGGTCTGTGTCCCTAACTTGCGTACAATGCAAGCTGATGTACAATATTGAGCAAAAAAACCTAATGGAACAACTGGAGGAAAAGAACTTTGTAACACAGCATCAACATGGGTTCAGGGATGGCAAGTCCTGCCTCACAGGATTAATTGAATTCTACGACCAGACAAAAAGAATCAGGAAAGAAAGAGAGCGGTGGGCAGACTGCATATATTTGGATTGCCAGATAGCCTTTGACACAGTACCACACAAGTGGTTAGTGAAAAAGCTGGAGATGCAGGCAGGAGTGAATGGGAAGGTACCCCATTGGATAAGGGGAGTACCTAAGCAACAGAAAGCAGCGAGTCACTGTGAGGGGTGAGGTCTCAGATTGGCGAGACGTCACCCGTGGAGTCCCGCTGGGTTCAGTCCTTGGACCTATACTGTTTCTGATAAATGTAAATGATCTCCCAGGGGGTATAGAATCGTTCCTCTCATTGTTTACTGATGATTCAAAATTTATGAGGAGGATTAAAACAGAGGTTGATAGTAGGAGGCTACAAGATGACCTAGACAGACTGAATAAATGGTCCAATAAATGGCTACAAAAGTTCAACCCGAGTAAATGCAAGGTAATGAAACTAAGCAGTGGAAACAGGAGGCCAAACACAGGATAGCGAATTGAAAATGAAGTACTTCATACAACGGACAGAGAGAAAAATCTAGGAGTTGATATCACGCCTGACCTGTCACCTGAAGCCCACATAATAAGAATTACATCTATGGTATACGCGAGGCTGGCTAACATCAGAACAGCCTTCAGGAACCTGTGTAAGGAATCATTAAGAACCTTGTACACCGCATATGTAAGACTAATCCTGGAGTATGCGGCCCCCAGCATGGAGCCCGTACCTTGCCAAGCACACGACGAAGCTGGAAAAAGTTCAGAGGTATGTAACTAGGCTAGTGCCAGAACTAATAAGCATAATTTATGAGGAAAGGCTGTGTGAGATGCACCTCACGACACTGAAAGACAGAAGAGTAAGGGGAGATATGATCACAACTTACGAAATCCTCAGGGCTATTGACTGGGTAGACAAGGATAAACTATTCAACACTGGTGGTATACGAACAAGAGGACACAGGTGGAAACTGAGTACCCAAATGAGCCACAGAGACGTTAGAAATAACTTTTTCAGTGTCAGGGTAGTTGAATGCATTGGGCAGTGATGTGGTGCAGGCTGACTCCATACAGTTTTAAATGTAGATATGATAGTGCCCAGTAGGCTCAGGAATCTGTACACCAGTTGATTGACGGTTGAGAGGAGGGACCAAAGAACCAAAGCTCAACCCCCGCAAGCACAGTTAGGTGAGTACACACACACACACACACACACACACACACACACACACACACACACACACACACACACACACACACACACACTTGTGGGGAAAGAGTGAAAATGGATATAGGAAAGTGAGCTTCAAGTTTATGTTTTCAAACATCGATGGGATTACCAATAATGCAAGTGAACTGGCAGAAAGGGTACAAGAAGAGAACCCAGATGTAACCCAGATGTAGGACTCACGGAAACAAAATTGTCAGGAGTCATAACAGAGGGTGTGTTTCCAAAGGACTACCATATAGTGAGGAAAGAGAGGGAAGGGAGAGGAGGTGGAGTAGTGGCCCTGCTGATAAGGAAGGACTGGAGTTTTGATGAGATGGAAATTCCGGGCTGTGACGGGTTCAGAGTTTACATAACAGAAACTATGACAGCGGGTGGACCTAAGATAATAGTTGCGGTCATTTACAACCCTCCCCATAACGACAGAAGACCTAGACAAGAGTTTGATAGGAACAACATGGCAACCAAAAATATAATATAGAGAGCAACTTCAGTTCCCTGCAGGAATCACTCCAGACTCTAAATCATGGGTGATTTCAAACATTGGAAAGATAGACTTTCTAGAATAGTGACCCCACATGGAGGTGAAGATGCATGGAGAGCTAAACTCTTGGAAGTAGCAACAAGGAACTTTCTGAGCCAGCACGTCAGAGAACCCACAAGAACGAGAGGTAATGACGAACCAGCTGGTCTCGACCTGATATTCACATTGAATGAATCAGAAATAAGGGAAGTCAAATTTGAAGCCCTAATAGGAATGAGTGACCCCAGTGTATTGATATTTGAGTATTTGGTAGAGGTAGGAGTTACATATCCAATGATGGGATTGGAAAGGGAAAAGACTAAATTACCGAAGAGGAAAATATGATGAGATGAGGAACTTCCTAAGGGGAATACCATGGGAAACAGAACTCAGAGAGAAGACTGTGCAGGATTATGTCATCCAGAAGTGCCAGGAAGCTGCAGATAAGTTTATCCCAGTCCAAAAGGAGATAAAACAAAAACAACAGAAGAATCCATGATTCAACCAGGAATGTAAGATACCGAAGCAATTGAGTAAAAGAACATGGAGAAACTACAGGAATAACAGAGCACCAGAGAGCAGAGTGAGATACCAGAGGGCCAGGAATGAGTACCTCAGAGTGAGGAGAGAATCAGAGACAGTATGAAAATGACATTGCGAGTAAAGCCAAGACCCAACCAAAACTGTTCCACAGCGACATCAGGAGGAAAGCAGCAGTGAAGGAACAAGTGATGAAACTGAGAAAAGGGGAGAACAGATACACAAAGAATGACATGGAGGTGTGTGAAGAGCTCAACAGGAGATTCCAGGAGGTCTTCAAAGAAGAACAAGTAGAAGCCCTTTCACTAAATGAGGCAAACCAAGCAACCTTGGAAGAATTTGACCTCACCAGTGATGAGGTCAAAAGGAAGCTGTTGTAGCTGAATGTGACAAAGGCTGTTGGGCCTGACAAAATCTCACCATGGATATTAAAAGAAGATGCAGAGGCACTAAGTGTGCCACTCTCTATGGTGTATAACAGGTCACTGGAAACACAAGACCTACCGGAAAGTTGGAAGACGGCTAATGTAGACCAAATATGCAAAAAAGGTGACAGGCAAGAGGCACTGAACTATAGGCCAGTTTCCCTAACTTATATAACATGCAAGGTGATGTGATATACCACCAACATGGGTTCAGAGATGGTAAATCGTGCCTCACAGGTTTAATAGAATTCTATGACCAAGCAACAAAAATTAGGCAAGAAAGAGAAGGGTGGGCAGACTGCATTTTCTTGGACTGTCAGAAAGCCTTTCACACAGTACCCCATAAAAGGCTGTTACAAAAGTTGGAGCAACAGGCAAGAGTAAAAGGTAAGGTGCTCCAGTGGATAAGAGAGTATCTAAGCAACGGGAAACAGCTAGTAACTGTGAGGGGAGAGACATCAGAATGGCGAGATGTCACCAGCGGTGTCCCACAGGGCTCTGTACTTGGTCCCATCCTGTTTCTAATATATGTAAATGAACTTCCAAAGCGTATAGACTCGCTCCTCTCAATGTTTGCTGATGATGCCAAAATTATGAGAAGAATCAAGACAGATGAAGATAGACTGAGACTACAGGATGACATGGACAAACTGGAGGAATGGTCTAGAAAATGGCTGCTTAAGTTCAACTCAGGAATGTGTAAAGTAATGAAATTAAGCGAAGGGAGCAGAAGGCTGTATATAAAGTACCATCTGAGAGGTGAAATCCTGCAAGAATCAAATAGAGAGAAAGATCTGGGAGTTGATATCACACCGAACCTGTTCCCAGAGGCCCACATCAAAAGGATATCATCAGCGGCATATGCTAGGTTGGTCAACATAAGAACTGCCTTTAGAAACATGTGTAAGGAATCGTTCAGGACCCTGTATACCACCTAAGTTAGACCAATCCTGGAATATGCAGCTCCAGCCTGGAGTCCATATCTAGTTAAACACAAGACAAAGTTAGAGACGATTCAGCGTTATGCCACCAGACTTGTCCCGGAACTGAGAGCTATGAGCTACGAGGAAAGACTGAAGGAGCTGATAATCACATCCCTGGAAAACAGAAAAGTAAGGGGAGACATGATAACCACCTACACAATTCTCAGGGGAATTAACAGGGTGGACAAAGCCAAACTCTTCAGCGCGGGTGGAATACAAACAAGGGGACACAGGTGGAAACTTTGTACCCAAATGAGCCACAGAGACATTCGAAAGTTTTTCAGTGTCAGAGTAGTTAGTAAATGGAATGCATTAGGGAGTGATGTGTTGGAGGCTGACTATATACACAGTTTCAAATGTAGATATGATAGAACCCAGTAGGCTCAGGAATCTGTACACCAGTTGATTGACAGTTGAGAGGCGGGACCAAAAAGACAAAGCTCAACTCCTGCAAGTACAAAATATTGAGTACAAATAGATGAGTACGCACACATCCCCAGGGAGGTGCCCGTAGCAGCTGTGTAGTTCCCTTTGTACCTATTGACTGCTAGATGAACTAGAACATCAGGGCGAAAGAGACTCTCCTCATTTGTTTCTGCCTCGGCCGAAAATCGAACCTGGGCCTTTAGGACTATATACATGACCCTCGAACGCTTTCCACTCAGCCACTAGGCCCCATGAACTGTGTGTGTGTACTCACCTTTTTGTGCTTGCAGGATCGAGCATTGACTCTTGGATCCCGCCTTTCCAGCTATCGGTTGTTTACAGCAATAACTACTGTCCCATTTCCCTATCATACCTAGTTTTAAAAGTATGAATAGTATTTGCTTCCACAACCTGTTCCCCAAGTGCATTCCATTTTTCCGCTACTCTCACGCTAAAAGAAAACTTCCTAACATCTCTGTGACTCATCTGAGTTTCCAGTTTCCACCCATGTCCCCTCGTTCTGCTATTATTACGTGTGAACATTAGGGAGCCAGTCGGCCGAGCGGACAGCACACTGGACTTGTGATCCTGTGGTCCTGGGTTCGATCCCAGGCGCCGGCGAGAAACAATGGGCAGTTTCTTTCACCTTATGCCCCTGTTACCTAGCAGTAAAAATAGGTACCTGGGTGTTAATCAGCTGTCACGGGCTGCTTCCTGGGGGTGGAGGCCTGGTCGAGGACCGGGCCGCGGGGACACTAAAAGAAAAGCCCCGAAATCATCTCAAGATAACCTCAAGATAAGAGATCATATCTCCTCTCTCCCTTCTTTTCTCTAGTGTCGTAAGGTTCAATTCCTGCAGACGCTCTTCATATCCCATCCCTCGTAACTCTGGGACAAGCCTCGTCGCAAAACCTCTGAACCTTCTCCAGTTTCTTTATGTGATTCTTCAGGTGGGGGCTCCATGATGGCGCGGCATACTCTAAGACGGGTCTCACGTAGGCAGTGTAAAGCGCCCTAAAAGCCTCCTCATTTAGGTTTCTGAATGAAGTTCTAATTTTCTCCAGTGTAGAGTACGCTGCTGTCGTTATCCTATTTATATGTGCCTCAGGAGTTAGATTAGGTGTCACATCAACTCCCAGGTCTCTTTCTCGAATCGTTACAGGTAGGCTGTTCCCCTTCATTGTGTACTGTCCCTTTGGTCTCCTATCACCTGATCCCATTTCCATAACTTTACATTTACTGGTGTTAAACTCCAGTAGCCATTTCCCTGACCATCTCTGCAACCTGTTCAAGTCCTCTTGGAGGATTCTACAGTCCTCGTCTGTCACAACTCTTCTCATTAATTTTGCGTCATCCGCAAACATTGACATGTATGATTCCACTCCTGTAAACATGTCATTTACGTAAATTAGAAAGAGGATTGGTCCCAGCACCGATCCTCGAGGTACTCCACTTGTTACTGTTCGCCAGTTCGACTTCTCGCCCCTTACCATTACCCTCTGGCTCCTTCCTGTTAGGTAGTTCTTCACCCATACTAGGGCCTTTCCGCTTACTCCTGCCTGCCTCTCAAGTTTGTATAGCAGTCTCATGTGCGGTACTGTATCAAAGGCCTTTTGGCAGTCAAGAAATATGCAGTCTGCCCAGCCTTCTCTGTCCTGCCTTATCCTTGTTACTTTATCATAGAATTCTAAAAGGTTTGTTAGGCATGATTTCCCTGTCCAGAACCCATGTTGGTGCTTGTTTACAAACCCAATGCTCTCCAGGTGCTCAACAAGTCTTAGCCTAATTATTCTTTCAAGTATTTTGCAGGGGATGCTTGTCCGTGATACGGGTCTGTAGTTAAGTGCCTCCTCCCTATCACCTTTCTTGAAAATCGGTACGACATTTGCCTCCTTCCAGCAACTTGGCAATTCTCCCAACATAAGTGACTCATTAAAGATCATTGCCAGTGTGTGTTTGTGTGTGTGTATGTTTGTGTGTGTGTGTGTGTGTGTGTGTGTGTGTGTGTGTGTGTGTGTGTGTGTGTGTGTGTGTGTGTGTACTCACCTTTTTGTACTCACCTATTTGTGCTTGCGGGGTTTGAACTTTGGCTCTTTGGTCCCGCCTCTCAACTGTCAATCAACTGGTGTGTGTGTGTGTGTGTGTGTGTGTGTGTGTGTGTGTGTGTGTGTGTGTGTGTGTGTGTGTGTGTGTGTGTGTGTGTGTGTGTGTGTACTCACCTATTTGTACTCACCTATTTGTGCTTGCGGGTGTTGAGCTTTGGCTCTTTGGTCCCGCCTCTCAACTGTCAATCAACTGGTGTACAGATTCCTGAGCCTACTGGGCTCTATCATATCTACATTTAAAACTGTGTATGGAGTCAGCCTCCACCACATCACTGCCTAATGCATTCCATCTGTTAACTACTCTGACACTGAAAAAGTTCCTTCTAACGTCTCTGTGGCTCATGTGGGTACTCAGTTTCCACCTGTGTCCCCATGTTCGCTTCCCACCAGTGTTGAATAGTTTATCCTTGTTTACCCGGTTGATTCCTCTGAGGATTTTGTAGGTTATGATCATGTCTCCCCTTACTCTTCTGTCTTCCAGTGTCGTAAGGTGCATTTCCCGCAGCCTTTCCTCGTAACTCATGCCTCTTATTTCTGGGGCTAGTCTAGTGGCATACCTTTGGACTTTTTCCAGTTTCGTCGTGTGCTTGACAAGGTACGGGCTCCATGCTGGAGCCGCATACTCTAGGATTGGTCTGACATATGTGGTGTACAAGATTCTGAATGATTCCTTACACAGGTTCCTGAACGCTGTTCTGATGTTAGCCAGCCTTGCATATGCCGCAGACGTTATTCTTTTTATGTGGGCTTCAGGAGACAGGTTTGGTGTGATATCAACTCCTAGATCTTTCTCTCTGTTCGTTTCATTAAGTACTTCATCTCCTATTCTGTATCCTGTGTCTGGCCTCCTATTTCCACTGCATAGTTTCATTACTTTGCATTTACTCGGGTTGAACTTCAACAGCCATTTGTTGGACCATTCACTCAGTCTAGGTCATCTTGTAGCCTCCTACAACCTCAGTTTCAATCCTCCTCATAATTTTTGCATCATCTTCAAACATTGAGAGAAACGATTCTATACCCTCTGGGAGATCATTTACATATATCAGAAACAGTATAGGTCCAAGGACTGACCCCTGCGGGACTCCACTCGTAACGTCTCGCCAATCTGAGACCTCACCCCTCACATTGACTCGTTGTCTCCTATTGCTTAGGTACTCCTGGATCCAACGGAGTACCTTCCCTTTCACTCCAGCCTGCATCTCCAACTTTTTCACTAGCCTCTTGTGTGGCACTGTATCAAAGGATTTCTGACAATCCAAAAATATGCAGTCTGCCCACCCTTCTCTTTCTTGCCTTATTTTTGTTGCCTGGTAGTAGAATTCAAGTAACCCTGTGAGGCAGGACCTGCCATCCCTGAACCCATGTTGATGCTGTGTTACAAAGTTCTTTCGCTCCAGGTGCTCCACTAGCTTTCTTCGCACAATCTTCTCCATCAGCTTGCATGGTATGCAGGTTAGGGACACTGGCCTGTAATTCAGTGCCTCCTGTCTATCCCCTTTCTTGTATATCGGGACTACGTTAGCTGGTTTCCAAATTTCTGGCAGTTCCCCTGTTGCCAGTGATTTGTTATACACTATGGAGAGTGGGAGGCACAGTTCTTCTGCTCCTTCCTTTAGTATCCAAGGGGAGATTCCATCTGGGCCTATAGCCTTTGTCACATCCAACTCTAGTAAACACTTCCTTACTTCCCCGCTGGTAATCTCAAACTCTTCCAGTGTTTCCTGGTTAGCTATTCCCTCTCTTATCTCTGGGATTTCTCCTTGCTCTAAGGTGAAGACCTCTTGGAATTTCTTATTCAGTTCCTCACATACTTCCTTTTTGTTTGTAGTGAATCCTTCTGCCCCTATCCTTAATTTCATAACCTGTTCCTTTACTGTTGTTTTTCTCCTGATGTGGCTATGCAGCAATTTAGGCTGAGTCTTTGCCTTGCTTGCGTGTGTGTGTGTGTGTGTGTGTGTGTGTGTTTACTAGTTGTGTTTTTACGGGGGTTGAGCTTTGCTCTTTCGGCCCGCCTCTCAACTGTCAATCAACTGTTTACTAACTACTTTTTTTTTTTTTTTTTTTTTTTCTCCACACCACACACACACACACCCCAGGAAGCAGCCCGTGACAGCTGACTAACTCCCAGGTACCTATTTACTGCTAGGTAACAGGGGCACTTAGGGTGAAAGAAACTTTGCCCATTTGTTTCTGCCTCGTGCGGGAATCGAACCCGCGCCACAGAATTACGAGTCCTGCGCGCTATCCACCAGGCTACGAGGCCCCCTGTGTGTGTGTGTGTGTGTGTGTGTGTGTGTGTGTGTGTGTGTGTGTGTGTGTGCGTGTGTGTGTGTGTGTGCGTGTGTGTGTGTGTGTGTGTTATTGTGACCCACATATAGCCTCATGATATAGGCCCCGCCCCAAAATGACAGTTATTCCTCACTTGTTCTTGGAGAGGATCCAGGTGAATGTCATATTATATGTTGGCAGAAGAGGAACCACCATTGGATATTACAAAAAGAGGCCTTCAGGCTATATGAGCAACTTTATAGAAGCAGGATGAGAGGTCGACAGTCTGAGGATTTCCCCAAGGGAGGGGGATGACGTCATCACTAGTGGCATGTCGTGTGCGGAGCTGACGTCATCACTAGTGGCATGTCGTGTGCAGAGTTGACGTCATCGCTAGTGATGTGGCGTGTGGAGAGATGACGTCATCGCTAGTTGTGTGGCGTGTGCAGAGATGACGTCATCACTAGTGGTGTGGCGTGTAGTGATGTGGCGTGTGCAGAGATGACGTCAGCGCTAGTTGTGTGGCGTGTGCAAAGCTGACGTCATCGCTAGTTGTGTGGCGTGTGCAGAGCTGACGTCATCGCTAGTTGTGTGGCGTGTGCAGAGCTGACGTCATCACTAGTTGTGTGGCGTGTGCAGAGCTGACGTCATCGCTAGTTGTGTGGCGTGTGCAGAGCTGACGTCATCGCTAGTTGTGTGGCGTGTGCAGAGCTGACGTCATCACTAGTTGTGTGGCGTGTGCAGAGCTGACGTCATCGCTAGTTGTGTGGCGTGTGCGGAGCTGACGTCATCGCTAGTTGTGTGGCGTGTGCAGAGCTGACGTCATCGCTAGTTGTGTGGCGTGTGCACAGCTGACGTCATCACTAGTTGTGTGGCGTGTGCAGAGCTGACGTCATCGCTAGTTGTGTGGCGTGTGCAGAGCTGACGTCATCACTAGTTGTGTGGCGTGTGCAGAGCTGACGTCATCGCTAGTTGTGTGGCGTGTGCAGAGCTGACGTCATCGCTAGTTGTGTGGCGTGTGCAGAGCTGACGTCATCGCTAGTTGTGTGGCGTGTGCAGAGCTGACGTCATCACTAGTTGTGTGGCGTGTGCAGAGATGACGTCATCACTAGTGGTGTGGCGTGTGCAGAGATGACGTCATCACTAGTGGTGTGGCGTGTGCAGAGCTGACGTCATCGCTAGTGATGCGGCGTGTGCAGAGTTGACGTCATCGCTAGTGATGCGGCGTGTGCAGAGATGACGTCATCACTAGTGGTGTGGCGTGTGCAGAGATGACGTCATCACTAGTGGTGTGGCGTGTGCAGAGTTGACGTCATCACTAGTGATGCGGCGTGTGCAGAGATGACGTCATCACTAGTGGTGTGGCGTGTGCAGAGTTGACGTCATCGCTAGTGGTGTGGCGTGTGCAGAGATGACGTCATCACTAGTTGTGTGGCGTGTGCAGTGGGTTTGCGACTTCACTTGGCAGTGAGGAGTCAAGGAGAACACGCACTTCGTTGCTTCTGAGAAAGGAACATATTTTGTCATTTTGGTGAGGTATCTGCAGGGATCTGCGAAGGAAGTATGTGCTCTGAGCAAGAGAAGCACGATTTGTGGCATTCAACTCGACTTGTGGTGACCTGGATGGCGGTCTGAAGGCAATGGGTGATCGTACCCTTGTAGTCCACTTTGGAAGACCCGAGATCAGTTTATCCTTGAAGATAATCTGTTGACATGTAGACAGAGTTGGTGCCTGTGTATTGATCCCACACTCAGAGTATAGAGAAGTCGACAGTCACTGTCGAATGAAAAATTTGTAGGCGATCTGGAAGAGGTAAACTCCAAGCGCCATCTTGACATTGGGAAGCAAACATCGTCATTCCTGCCATTTTGAGGTAAAAGCCTTTTGATTAACACAGGTTTGGCCTGTGCAGAGAGGGTTAGTGCCCAGTAATCTTATATTGATGTTTAGATATAAAAATTAGTCACGCATGTAGTGATAATAAAATGATTTAAGAAAGTTAAGATGAAGTAGCATGATGGAGGCGAGAGTGACACGTGCTCGCTCAACGGTGATCAATAGGTAATGCACGACTGCAGGTGGAGAGGTTCAGTGTGGACTCGCCCAGAGGGGGGAGTGCCCTTCGTGGTGAGGGCCAGCTGATGACGTAGAGTGCTGGGGCCAGATTCACGAAAGCACTTACGCAAGCTCTTACGAACGTGTACATCTTTCCTCAATCTTTGACGGCTTTGGTTACATTTATTAAACCATTTACAAGCATGAAAACTTCCCATTCAATTGTTGATATTGTTATAAACAGCCTCCTGGTGCCTCGGAGCTCATTAACTATTTAATAATTGGAAACAAAGCCGCCAAAGATTGAGAAAAGATGTACAGGTTCGTAAGTGTTTGCGTAAGTGGTTTCGTGAATCTGGGCCCAGGGGTTTATTTTATTACTTCAGAATTGTTTATGGAAAGAGATTATTTTGTTGTTGTACACTTGCAGGGTCGTGTATGGTAGTTGCAGGGTCGTGTATGGTAGTTGCAGGGTCGTGTACGGTAGTTGCAGGGTCGTGTATGGTAGTTGCAGGGTCGTGTATGGTAGTTGCAGGGTCGTGTATGGTAGTTGCAGGGTCGTGTACGGTAGTTGCAGGGTCGTGTACGGTAGTTGCAGGGTCGTGTATGGTAGTTGCAGGGTCGTGTACGGTAGTTGCAGGGTCGTGTATGGTAGTTGCAGGGTCGTGTACGGTAGTTGCAGGGTCGAGTATGGTAGGTGCTGGGTCGAGTATGGTAGTTGCAGGGTCGTGTACGGTAGTTGCAGGGTCGTGTATGGTAGTTGCAGGGTCGTGTATGGTAGTTGCAGGGTCGAGTATGGTAGTTGCAGGGTCGAGTATGGTAGTTGCAGGGTCGAGTATGGAAGTTGCAGGGTCGAGTATGGAAGTTGCAGGGTCGTGTACGGTAGTTGCAGGGTCGAGTATGGTAGTTGCAGGGTCGTGTATGGTAGTTGCAGGGTCGTGTACGGTAGTTGCAGGGTCGTGTATGGTAGTTGCAGGGTCGTGTACGGTAGTTGCAGGGTCGAGTATGGTAGGTGCTGGGTCGAGTATGGTAGTTGCAGGGTCGTGTACGGTAGTTGCTGGGTCGTGTATGGTAGTTGCAGGGTCGTGTATGGTAGTTGCAGGGTCGAGTATGGTAGTTGCAGGGTCGAGTATGGTAGTTGCAGGGTCGAGTATGGTAGTTGCAGGGTCGAGTATGGAAGTTGCAGGGTCGAGTATGGAAGTTGCAGGGTCGTGTACGGTAGTTGCAGGGTCGAGTATGGTAGTTGCAGGGTCGAGTATGGTAGTTGCAGGGTCGTGTATGGTAGTTGCAGGGTCGAGTATGGTAGTTGCAGGGTCGTGTATGGTAGTTGCAGGGTCGAGTATGGTAGTTGCAGGGTCGAGTATGGTAGTTGCAGGGTCGAGTATGGTAGTTGCAGGGTCGAGTATGGTAGTTGCAGGGTCGAGTATGGAAGTTGCAGGGTCGTGTACGGTAGTTGCAGGGTCGTGTATGGTAGTTGCAGGGTCGTGTATGGTAGTTGCAGGGTCGAGTATGGTAGTTGCAGGGTCGAGTATGGTAGTTGCAGGGTCGAGTATGGAAGTTGCAGGGTCGAGTATGGAAGTTGCAGGGTCGTGTACGGTAGTTGCAGGGTCGAGTATGGTAGTTGTAGGGTCGAGTATGGTAGTTGCAGGGTCGTGTATGGTAGTTGCAGGGTCGAGTATGGTAGTTGCAGGGTCGTGTATGGTAGTTGCAGGGTCGAGTATAGTAGTTGCAGGGTCGTGTACGGTAGTTGCAGGGTCGAGTATGGTAGTTGCAGGGTCGAGTATGGTAGTTGCAGGGTCGAGTATGGTAGTTGCAGGGTCGTGTACGGTAGTTGCAGGGTCGAGTATGGTAGTTGCAGGGTGGAGTATGGTAGTTGCAGAGTCGAGTATGGTAGTTGCAGGGTCGTGTACGGTAGTTGCAGGGTCGTGTATGGTAGTTGCAGGGTCGAGTATGGACGTTGCAGGGTCGTGTACGGTAGTTGCAGGGTCGAGTATGGTAGTTGCAGGGTCATGTACGGTAGTTGCAGGGTCGAGTATGGTAGTTGCAGGGTCAAGTATGGTAGCTGCAGGGTCGTGTATGGTAGCTGCAGGGTCGAGTATGGTAGTTGCAGGGTAGTGTATGGTAGTTGCAGGGTCGTGTATGGTAGTTGCAGGGTCGTGTACGGTAGTTGCAGGGTCGAGTATGGTAGTTGCAGGGTCGTGTACGGTAGTTGCAGGGTCGAGTATGGTAGTTGCAGGATCGAGTATGGTAGCTGTAGGGTCGTGTATGGTAGCTGCAGGGTCGAGTATGGTAGCTGCA
Organism: Procambarus clarkii; assembly: GCF_040958095.1. Lineage (NCBI taxonomy): Eukaryota > Metazoa > Arthropoda > Malacostraca > Decapoda > Cambaridae > Procambarus > Procambarus clarkii. The sequence continues at coordinate 37,912,512 of NC_091175.1, forward strand.
GGGTCGAGTATGGTAGTTGCAGGGTCGTGTATGGTAGTTGCAGCGTCGAGTATGGTAGTTGCAGGGTCGTGTACGGTAGTAGCAGGGTCGTGTATGGTAGTTGCAGGGTCGTGTACGGTAGTTGCAGGGTCGTGTATGGTAGTTGCAGGGTCGTGTATGGTAGTTGCAGGGTCGTGTATGGTAGTTGCAGGGTCGAGTATGGTAGTTGCAGGGTCGTGTACGGTAGTTGCAGGGTCGTGTATGGTAGTTGCAGGGTCGTGTACGGTAGTTGCAGGGTCGTGTATGGTAGTTGCAGGGTCGTGTATGGTAGTTGCAGGGTCGAGTATGGTAGTTGCAGGGTCGTGTACGGTAGTTGCAGGGTCGTGTACGGTAGTTGCAGGGTCGAGTACGGTAGTTGCAGGGTCGTGTACGGTAGTTGCAGGGTCGTGTATGGTAGTTGCAGGGTCGTGTATGGTAGTTGCAGGGTCGATATGGTAGTTGCAGGTTCGTGTATGGTAGTTGCAGGGTCGTGTATGGTAGTTGCAGGGTCGTGTACGGAAGTTGCAGGGTCGTGTACGGTAGTTGCAGGGTCGTGTACGGAAGTTGCAGGGTCGTGTACGGAAGTTGCAGGGTCGAGTATGGTAGTTGCAGGGTCGAGTATGGTAGTTGCAGGGTCGTGTACGGAAGTTGCAGGGTCGAGTATGGTAGTTGCAGGGTCGAGTATGGTAGTTGCAGGGTCGAGTATGGTAGTTGCAGGGTCGAGTATGGTAGTTGCAGGGTCGAGTATGGTAGTTGCAGGGTCGAGTATGGTAGTTGCAGGGTCGTGTACGGAAGTTGCAGGGTCGAGTATGGTAGCTGCAGGGTCGAGTATGGTAGTTGCAGGGTCGAGTATGGTAGTTGCAGGGTCGAGTATGGTAGTTGCAGGATCGAGTATGGTAGTTGCAGGGTCGAGTATGGTAGTTGCAGGGTCGTGTATGGTAGTTGCAGGGTCGAGTATGGTAGTTGCAGGGTCGAGTATGGTAGTTGCAGGGTCGAGTATGGTAGTTGCAGGGTCGAGTATGGTAGTTGCAGGGTCGAGTATGGTAGTTGCAGCTTCGGGAATGGGAGCTGTAAGAAATTTACATTCATTCGAGAACCAATTGAGGGATGACTCTACTGTTGGTTTACAAGAATATTAATCGGCAAGGAGGAAGCTTGTCTGATCACCAGGGAGATTACTCTACAAAACGATATATATTTGGAGGATCATTTGGCCATCTGTGTTTGTGAGAAGAATTTATTATGTTGGTGTAATTGACGCATTGAATAGAGGTGATGTGGGGAAATCTTCTGGTGATTGATTTGATTATTTTAAGAAACTGTATTAAATTATATTTATTACTTCTAAGTATTATGGACGACTACATTTCATAATTTATTGCCATCAATAAATCTCCCTTCACAGATTTTTTTGGGTGGGTCATACTTTTAATTTTACCATAATTAAACAGTAGATATAATTATTAATGAGCTATAACATCAAACTACAATAGAAAGAACATTTAAAAGGGCCTAAGCTGTTTCAGTTGTGTTGACTACTCATCTAACATCAGACACAGTCCTCCACATGTAGTCCGTCCTGGACCTGTATCAATGGCGGCTGTTGGTCCTTGTTATGTCCAGCTCAACTATGTCTCATGTGGTCACACTCACCTGGGGATACTGTAAACCGTAATATCTGATGACTACATATATATACAGGTGTTGACTACATATATATACAACATAAACTATTATAATAATGAGGCATACCATTGTGGATGGTGTTATCGTCCCTTGTAATGATTTATTCAAGCCACAGAAAATAATTGGCAAACTAATCTGAGACAATTGACAAACCGAACTGGCACTTTCCTTAGTCATGCGAGTTGCATAGTTACACTGCATTCTTGGACTTGCTGTAAGTAAATTTCTGTCGTGGCAGTGGGAGTTTCTCTCGGGAGCTCTAGTTACCATTTAATATGGCTGCCTCTGCCTGCTTCCTCCTCCTCCCTCTCCCGAGGAGGCTTACAATCGAGATTCGGGAATAAGAATCGGTTTAAGGTCAAATCTAACTATTAACTATATTTTAATTTAGTATATTCATTTTATTGTGTAACCACCCTCTGAGACCAGTGTATCTTATATTGCAACATTAGTTAAATGAATTTTGTGACGGAGACTGAGCGTAGCGGCCGTTCCCATTCTCTGTAATCGTTTTATGACTAATATTACAGTGTGGGTTGGTGGTGTTGTCGTCGTTGTCCCTCTTTTTACGGACAACCCAACCCACAACTCGGTAGAGTGCTTATACCTCATTAGGAGATCACACTAGGCGCTTCTGGCTCTTGGAGAGGGGCTCAACGTCACACGTTTAGGGGATGCGGCTCCAACACTTAGCCTCGTTGTCACGTGCACACACCCACTCGAGCCGCTGTGACTCCCCACTCTCTCCTTATGTGATATGATCTCCTCAATCCCCTTTGACTTACTAATTTTCCATCCTACCCTGTCCACAACGGTGGTTCTTGGTTCTTTCTCTCTCTCTCTTCCTTTACTATTTCCTGGGAAGCCTCACTAGGACAAGGGCAAACACCAGCAAATTTGGATACATTTACTGGACAAAGCACATACACAATACATACACACATATAATAATAATGAATCCTATACTCTATAATATTACAATCAGGTTGCACTCCAACACCATCAGAACTCTATCATCAGCTTATCAAGTGGTATCCTATCTCCTGGTTCACCACCGGATACTATCAACATCCTCAAGTAAATCAAGTCTACATACACTGTTGCACTATCAGCAAAAGAATATATATATATATCTATAAACATGTACGAAGAAAATCAGCATTTGAAGGCAATAACATATATCAGTTTAAATGTTCCTTGATACACAACAATGATCAATCGATCACTCTATCAGTCCTAGAACACATACATCTGTAGGCAATCCAGCCTACGGTTGTAACTCTAAACTTCAGTATAAAACACTCCTTGACATAAGAATGCAAACAATCACCCACCTCTCACTGCGTCTTGCACGCTAATGACAACCAAACACTCGATTACCTCCCTACAAGTAATCATTTAGAACCTCCCTTCCACATCTGGAAGTTCACTACCCTGATCTCTTCAGGTTCTTCCGGGTTTAACTACTAGGATCCTCTGCAGCTCCTCCAGGTTGCTACCATGAAATTCTCCTTGAGCAACTACGGTGCTACACCCTTCTGCTAGGTTCCTCCACAGCTCTCTTGGCTGCTACACCATGAAGTTCCCTTGAACAACTATGGTGCTTCACCACCTCTACAGAAGCACGTGACCCTCCTCTTCACTGCTTCTCCTCACAGCTCGAGGTCCTCTCCTCCACTAGCTTGGAGTCTCATCAACTACTCCCTCTGTGCTGGCTTCGAAGTTCTCAGCAACTTCTTCCCCAAAGAGAAACCTGCAACCCATCGACACTCCAATAAAAATGTTTCCCCTTTAACACATAAACAAAAATCACCACACAATATTTTTGCATCCAACCTCTATCTGCTCTCTACATACAGTGAGAGTGGACTCCCCCGTTGGGCGGGTCCATGCTCCACCTCGCCTGGCGGGCCTCACACTGGGAGGGTCCTCCAGCCGGGCTCCCTCTGTTGCCTGCCAGTGCTCAGAGGAGACAGATGTCGCTCCATGTTCCTCCCTCTCCACTCTCTTATTTCAGGCTTTCTGCCTTATCAAAACATGTCTAACTTATCAATAAACATTGCTACTGTCGCTGGGCACACGACCAACTACAAGCAATCACTATGAACTGGCTTAAATCGAGCTTACCACAGATTGTCTAGTCGAGGGCGCTCTCCCTCTGACGGCGTCTGATCAGGGTGCTTTCACAGCCCACGAAAATGTCTCTGGGCGGCTTAATACTCTCCTCGCCGTCCAGGACTTGAGACCACAACGTTCCCAGCTCGATTCCACAGCTGGGACGTCTGCACACTTCTCTTCTCTTGGAGATATATCACTAGGGGTCCCTCTCTGACAGGAGCTCACACAGCGCAGCTTCCCCTCGCGATGTCTGGTACTCAAGTGAGGTCAAAGCCCTCCAGAAGCGAGCCTCGTGCCTCCAGCAAAATGTCCACATCTCCTAGCCAGTCATTTATCTATTTCCTTACTTACTGCCCATAATCTTAAACTGTTCATTGAATCCAACAAACTATTTTACATCTGTATTACCCCCTCCCCGTTCAGCTCGTTGTCGCCGTGTGGGGGCTTAGTGGGCGGCTGCCGGAGTGTGATGCTCCTTGGGACAGTCCTCTGTCCTTTTCTAGCCTTGTGCTCCTGCTGCTGTCCTCTCCACTTCTGCTGGGCATCTTTTCCTTTTCCTTCTGTTTCGTTTTTCTCCCCCCTCTTCTCCTATCTGCTTGCCGTTTCCTGCCGACCTTTTGCTCGTTCTGGTTCTTCCCTTGGACTTCTTCTATTTTGACGCCCAGGTGCTTGAGGAGGCATACTCTTGCACCCGTAGAACTGCAGTACCCGACGTCGAGAGCGAGGGGAACCTTTTATTGTCAATCCCCACTTCGTCACTGAACCCGATCTCGACAGACTGTCGGTTTCTTAAGGTGGCGTTTGTGGGGCGTATACTCACGACGCACCCCTAGGAGGCCCCGACAAGATCGGCGATAGCTTCTTGTTGGGTGTCCTGCCTCTAATTGTGGCTCCATGGTGGGTGTGGGGGCACATTCGTGAGTGAATTCTTCTTTTCGTCAAGATGATAACCCCTGTTTCGGCTTCTTCTGGTTTACCTTCTCAGGCTCGTGGGGTGGGCGACCAAGCCCCCGAGTCGGTCCGTATTGGAAGACCGGGCTCTGTAGCCTCCGCTGCATTGGGCCCCGACCTTGCTCCTCCTTTGGCCTCTCTGACTCCTTCCTCTGGCTCCCCTCCCTCTGTGGTTGGGTCGAGCCCCAAGCCCCCAGTGGTGACTACCTCGTCCCCTTGCGCGGCTCCTTCTCTAGTTGTAACTACTGCGCCTTTTAACCCCTCTCTCTCTGGGGGTTCTCACCGCCGTCCTCGTCACGGCCGCCCTCGCTCGATTCCTTCCAGTTCTGCTACCTATCAAGCCTTGTTTGGTCCCGCCTCGTGGGCCAAATATTTGGATCTCCTCCCTCTTGATTCTGCGCCTCCTGACGATTTCTCCCTCCATCGACATCTCATTGATTCCGTGGATGCCTCCATTACTTTCAACCCCACTCGTCTCGGTACACGTGTCGTTGCTGCTCCTTCTCAGGATGCTGCTTCCCGCTTGGCTGCCTTATCCTGCCTTGGCGAGACCCCCGTTCGGGTCTCGAAGAACGCTCAGTTGAATGCCAGTGTTGGCACTATTTTGCTCCCGCCCCATGTTGCGACCGGTGTTTGGGACCTGCGCGACTGCCACGACGATATTCGACATATCCTCGCTGCCCAGGGCCATTCTATTCTCCAGGTGGACACGTTTACTCGTCCCCCTCGTGGGTGTCGCCGTCAACCCCTCCGGGTTGTGAAGATTACCTTTGATGGTAGGACTCTTCCACCCTCTGTCATTCTTGCTGGTGCCAGGTGCTCTGTCCAGAAGTACATTCCTTCTCCTAGGCTCTGCAACAAGTGCTGGAGGTTTGGGCATGGTGCCCTCCGCTGCTCCGGGACTGTCTCTCTCTGTCCTTTGTGTGGTGGCGAAGGTCACTCTAAGTCGGAGTGCGCTTCTCCCCAGGCTCGTTGCCTCAACTGCGGTGAGGCCCATCCTACCTTCTCCCGTGCGTGTGTCCATTACAAGCTTGAGGCAGCCGTCCTCAACTTGAAGCACTGGGAGCGTTTATTTTTTCCTGAGGCGAGGCGCCAGGTTCGCCGGCTCCCGCCTTATGCTAATATCTCTTATGCTCGCGTGTTGCGCTCTTCCTCTCTTCGTCCTTCCCTCCTTCCTCAGACTCACAACCGTTTCCGGGCCTTGGACCCTGATGCGCCCACTGCCCCCTCCTCTGTCCCTTTGGGTTCTCTCCCGAAGGATCCTCCTCCTGGTCCTCTGTCTGGGGTTCCCCTTCCTTCTACCCGGTCTGTCGTGTCTTCTGTGTCTTCTTCCTCGTCCCCCTCCGATCCTCCTTCCCATCCTCTTCCTCCATCTATCGGCTCTCCCCACCGCCTGTCGGTGCGGGCGGATGTCCATCGCTCTCCTAACGGCCGTCGTGTGTGCTCTCGTTCGGCTTCTCCTGTTGAGACACTGGAATCCGTTGCCCGGTACGTAGTTGCTGGGACACCGGTCTCTTTAAGTCAGAAGCGTAAGCCTGGCTCCTCTCCTTCCTCTTCCCCGGCGGGTAAGAAGGCTTCGCTTTCTTCCTCAGCTCCTCCTTCTGGCTCTGTTGCTCCTTCCCCTTCCGTTTCAGTGCTTGCGCCCCCTGTTCCTGCTATGGAGGTTTCTTTGGCCCCTGCTTCCCTTTCGGTTGCTGCTCTTGCTGGGGTGCGCTCCCCTCTTTCTACTCCCCCTCTTCCTGCTGCTGTCCTTGACTGCTCCTCTCCGTTGTCTCCTCCTCTTCCTCCTCCTCCTCCTCCTCCGGACCCTGCCCGCCCACCTCTGATCTGTTCTCCCGTTTCCTTCCCTCCGTCTTTGCTCAGTTTACCCATGCCCCCTAACCCTGACTTTGCTGACCCTGATCCCGACCCTGATATTCTTTAACGTGCTCTGTTGCTCTTTCGCCTTTGTTTCTTCCTTGTTCTCTGTTTTTGTCCTTTCTCTTCTCGTCGTTGTCCATTCTTCAATGGAACGTTCGAGGTTATTACGCCAATTTCCTCGAACTCCAGCTTCTGATTTCGCGGTTTTCGCCCCTTTGTGTCTGTCTCCAGGAGCCAATGCTTGGTGCTCGTCCTGGTCGTTTTCATGGCTATTCCTTTCTCTCCCCCCCCCCCCAGCCATTGCTGGGGCTTCTAATTCTTCTGCTCTCTTGATTCGGGCTGATGTTCCCTTTGTTCCTTTACTTTTTCCTTCGCCTCTCCATTGTTCTGCTGCTCGTATCTTTGTGGGGAAATGGTACACAGTTTGTTCCATTTATCTCCCCCCGAGTGTCCCGCTCTCTCTTCCTGATTTGAAACACCTCCTAGACTCCTTGCCGGAGCCTGTGCTCCTGCTGGGTGACTTCAATTGTCGTCATTCTCTTTGGGGTGACGTTCTGACGAATACCCGGGGTCGCCTCCTTGAGCCGTTTCTCCTCTCTTCTTCCCTGTCTCTTCTGAATTCTGGGGAGCCCACTCATTTGGACTCTCGGACTCGCACCCTTTCTTGTCTTGATCTTTCTCTCTGCTCTTCTTCTCTTTACTTAGATTTCACGTGGCAGGTTCTTGATGACCTCCATGGAAGTGATCATTTCCCCATCCTTGTTTCCTTTTTCTCTTTTCGCCCTTCCCTCTCTTTCCCTAGGTGGCAATTTGCTAAGGCGGACTGGACCCTATTTTCCCTCAGAGCTACTCTCTCTGACCTCTCCCTTCTGCCCCTCTCTCGCGCTCTCCTCCTTTTTCATGACACTGTCTTCAACGCTGCCCTCCGCTCTATTCCTCGCTCTTCCTCTCGGGGTCCACGGAAGTGCGTTCCCTGGTGGAATGCGGACTGTGCTCGGGCTGTCCGCTGTAAGCATGCAGCCTGGAAGAGGCACCGCCGTAGGCAGACGACCGATTCTTTTCTTTTCTTTCGGAAAGCAAGTGCGGTGGCCCGTAGGGCCATCCGTACGGCTAAACGTGAATGTTGGGCATCTTATGTCTCAACAATTACGTCCGAAACCCCTCTGGCCCAGATCTGGAAGCGTATCCGCAAGATAGCGGGTAAGTTCGTTCCCAATGTTTCACCGGTCCTTCACCTCCATGATACTCTTGTGGCGGACCCGTTGCAGGTCGCTTCCGAACTGGGTTCCCACTTTTCTTCTGTTAGCTCTGGTCTTCATCTTCCCCAATCTTTCCTTCTTCGTAAACCTGTCCTTGAGTCTCGTCCTTTAGATTTCTGCACTCATCTTCAGCTTCCCTATAATGATCCCTTCTCTCTCTCTGAACTTCGTTCTGCCCTGGCCCTCTGCGGTTCTACGGCGGCGGGCTCCGATGGTATTCATTATGAGATGCTTCGCCATCTCCCTCCGAGCACGTCTCAGTATTTACTGAGTCTGTATAATCGGATCTGGGAGTCGTCGTCAGTCCCTGAGGACTGGCTCGATGCCGTTGTCCTCCCTGTTCGCAAACCGGGGTCTCTGGGTACTTCCCCTAAGGACTTTCGCCCTATTGCTCTCACAAGTTGTGTCTGCAAACTCTCTGAACGTATGGTTAACGTTCGTCTGATGTGGTTCCTGGAACACCATCACCTCCTCTCCCCTTCTCAATTTGGTTTCCGCAAGTGCCGCAGCACGACAGATGTCCTGGTGAACTTGGAGGTCTATATTCGTTCTGCTTTTGCTGCGAAGACCTCCGTTGTTGCCGTCCTTTTTGACCTAGAAAAGGCTTACGACACCACTTGGCGTTATCATATCCTATCTCAACTTCATTCTTTTGGCCTTCGTGGTCATCTCCCTCTCTTTCTCCGCAGCTTCCTCTCTCGTCGTTCCTTTCGGGTGCGCCTTGGTACCGCTCTCTCTCCCTCTTTTCAGCAATACGAAGGTGTGCCCCAGGGTAGTGTTCTGAGCACTACTCTTTTTCTGGTTGCCCTCAATGGTCTTCTTTCCTCTCTTCCTTCTGGTGTCTTCTCCGCTCTCTATGTCGATGATCTTACCCTTTGTTGTCAGGGTGATGATTCGCCTCTCCTTCAACGCCGGCTTCAACTTGCAATTGATGCCGTGTCGTCTTGGGCCACAGGTCATGGCTTCAAGTTCTCTACTTCTAAGACTTGTGCCATGACTTTTACGCGGAAACGGGTTGTTCTTCGTCCCTCTTTGTCACTTTATGGTCATCCCCTTGAATATAAAGATTCCGCGAAGCTTTCGGGGTTATTCCTTGACACTCGTTTGTCTTGGTCTCCCCATATCTCTTACCTCCGTGTTGAGTGCTCTAAGGCCCTTACCCTCCTTCGGGTCTTGTCCCATACTTCTTGGGGGGCAGATAGGCGCACTCTCCTTGCTTTACATTCCTCTCTCGTCCTGTCTAAGCTCGATTATGGTTGCCCTGCTTACTCGTCTGCTTCTCCTTCTACTCTTCGCCGTCTTGATGCTTTGCACCATACTGGGTTGCGCCTCAGTTCTGGTGCCTTTCGTTCGACTCCCATCCTTAGCTTGTATGTTGACACTGGCTTCCTGTCTCTCCAGGACCGCCGTGATCGCTACTGTCTTCGCTATCTTGCGCGGTCCTTGCAACATCCTTCCTCTCGCCTCTGTCGTGCTTTAACTTTTACCCCTCCTGCGGTTCCTGTTCCTCTTCACCACCTCCCTCTTTCTGTCCGGTTATCTCGCCTACAGGATTCTCTTTCCGTTCGTATTTCTGATGTTTCTCCTCGTGTTGTTCCTTCTTTGCCCCCGTGGAGGGTCCCTCTTCCGCGGTTTTGTACATCCTTGACCCGTATCACTAAAGCTTTTACCCCTCCTACGGTTCTAAAACGCCTTTTCCTCGAGCACTTTTCTTCTCACTCCCGCTCTGTTTCTGTCTTCACCGATGGGTCTAAGTCAGCGGACGGTGTTGGCTACTCTGTTGTTTTTCCTGATCGCACTTATATGTGTCGCTTGCCTCCGGAGACTAGCATCTTTACAGCGGAACTTTATGCTATTCTCTATGCTCTTCGTCTCCTGCTTTCTCGTTGTCAGTCTTCCTTTGTGGTTGTTGTTGACTCTCGTAGTGCCCTCATGGCTCTCGGGTCCTTTAATCCGGTTCATCCAGTAGTTGTCGAGATCCAGCATTGGCTGTTTCTCGTTCACAGTAAATTTAAGTCGGTTGAGTTTTGTTGGGTTCCCAGCCATATTGGTGTGTCTTTAAATGAGCGTGCGGATGCTGCTGCCAAGGAAGCTGTCCGCTCGTGTCCCATCTCTCGCAAAGGCATTCCGTATTCCGACTTTTACCCGGTTATCCATTCCTCAGTCCTTACCCGTTGGCAGGCTTCTTGGTTGTCTGTTACTGGTAACAAGCTACGTACTCTTAAATGTTGTGTTTCCTCGTGGCCGTCCTCCTTCCACCGTAACCGGCGGTGGGAAACAGCTCTGGCGAGGTTGCGTATTGGCCATACTCGCTTAACCCATGGTCACTTGATGGAGCGCCGCCCTGCTCCTTATTGTCCTAGTAGCATTGTCCCTCTTACGGTCGTGCATGTCCTTCTTGAATGTCCTGACTTCCAGGACGAGCGTGTGTCTTGCTTTCCAACCGCCCCTCGCGGTCACCTGTCCCTCGATAGAATTCTTGGTGACTCGGATACTTTTGATATCGTTTGCCTTATGCGTTTTTGTTCTCGTATTGGCATCCTTGGTGATATTTAGCGCCCTCTGATTATTTTGCGTATTTGATGGTGCTACATAGCCTTCCCGGTTTGGTGCCTTCTTTTGATAATTACTTACTTACTTTATATTATGTGTGTTCCTAACAAATGTTGACCCATGAAACTGTGTGGTATTGATGACGACTTTTGAATCAGTGTGATATTTATATATATTTTAATGACATAATTTATTGAACCCATGTTTTACTAAATTCTGGACATGATTGTGACCAAAAGAAGAGCTGCAGGTTGGGTACCCCGTCTAAAACACCATCTAATCAATATTTTTTTATTTTCTTGTGTGTGTGTGTGTGTGTGTGTGTGTGTGTGTGTGTGTGTGTGTGTGTGTGTGTGTGTGTGTGAGTGTGTGTGATAAATGTTTGTCTGATAGGCAATTTTGTTTGCTCTTGTTCCTGTGAGGGCTCTGATTGAGATAAATATTCTGACCTGTGGACCGGACAATAAAGAGAAACTAAGGAAACTCTGAAGGAGGACACCTGAGTTGATGAGAGAAGGGTAAGTCACCGTGTGCACAGTTCATGGATGTGAACACGTGACAACAGGTGGTTACTGAGCCCCAGTTCCCATCTTAGTGACGTTAATCCCTTTCGCCACAATTTGGTACGATTCTCTACTGCGCGGTTTGACAGTACAATGTCAGAGGAACTAGCAGCACATGAGAGTGTCTGCTCTGCTTGTGTTTTTATTTTCACTCTGTGATAACTTTAGGGTGCCCCTGCCTGGAAGATCTTCACCAATTTACAGTTGTGATATATTGGAGGCTCTGTCAGGGACAAACCTAAAAAATAATTGTAACAGTTGTTATAAAATTGGGGGTCTGTGTCTGGAAGGAGAACTATCACTCCCACATCCAGTGTCCGAGAGTACAACTATCACTCCCACAGCTTGTGTCCCAGAGTACAACGATCATTCCCACAGCCAGTGTCCGAGAGTAGAACTATCATTCCCACAGTCAGTGTCCGAGAGTAGAACTATCACTCCCACAGCCAGTGTCCGAGAGTCAAACTATAGCTCCCACAGCTTGTGTCCGAGACTAGAACTATCACTCCCACAGCAAGTGTCTGCAAGAAGAACTATCACACCCACAGCAAGTGTCCGAGAGTGGAACTATCACTCCCACAGCCAGTATCCGAGAGTAGAACTATTACTACCAATGCCAGTTTCTGAGAGTAGAACTATCACTTCCACAGCCATTGTCCGAGAGTAGAACTATCACTCCCACAGCCGTTGTCCGATAGTGGAAATATAACCCCCACAGCTAGTGTCCGAGAGTAGAACTATCTCTCCCACAGCTAGTGTCCGAGAGTAGAACTATCTCTCCCACACCTAGTGCCCGAGAGTAGAACTATCACTCCCACAGCCAGTGTCCGAGAGTAGAACTATCACACCCACAGCCAATGTCCGAGAGGAGAACTATCACACCCACAGCCAATGTCCGAGAGTGGAACTAACCCTCCCACAGCCAGTGTCCGAGAGTAGAACTATCACTCCCACAGCCAGTATCCGAGAGTAGAACTATTACACCCACAGCCAATGTCCGAGAGTGGAACTAACCCTCCCACAGCCAGTGTCCGTGAGTTGAAGTATTACTTCCAGAGCCAGTGTCCGAGAGTAGAACCATTACTGCCACAGCCAGTGTCCGAGAGTAGAACTATTACTTCCACAGCCAGTGTACGAGAGTAGAACTATCACTCCCACAGCCAGTGTCCGAGAGTAGAACTATCACTCCCAAAGCTTGTGTCAGAGAGTAGAACTATCACTCCAACAGCCAGTATCCGAGAGTAGAACTATCACTCCCAAAGCTTGTGTTAGAGAGTAGAACTATCACTCCCACAGCCAGTATCCGAGAGTAGAACTATCTCTTCCACAGCCAGTGTCCGAGAGTAGAACTATCACTCACACAGCCTGTGACTGAGAGTAGAATTATCTCTCCCAAAGCCGTTGTCCGAGAGTAGAATTATCACTCCAACAGCCAGTGTCTGAGAGTAGAACTATCACTTCCACAGCCAGTGTCCGAGAGTAGAACTATCACTCCCACAGCCTGTGTCCAAGAGTAGAACTATCACTCCCACAGCCAATGTCCGAGAGAAGAACTATCACACCCACAGCCAGTGTCCTAGAGTGGAACTATCACTCCCACAGCCAGGGTCTGAGAGCAGAACTATCACCCACACAGCCAGTGTCCGAAAGTAGAACTATCATTCCCACAGCCAGTGTCCGAAAGTAGAACTATCATTCCCACAGCTTGTGTCCGAGAGGAGAACTATCACTCAAACAGCCATTGTGTGAGAGTGGAATTATCACTCACATAGCCTGTGTCCGAAAGTAGAACTATCACTCCCACAATCAGTGTCCGAGAGTAGAACTATCACTCCCACAGCCGTTGTTCGACAGTGGAAATATAACCCCCACAGCTAGTGTCCGAGAGTAGAACTATCTCTCCCAAACCTAGTGCCCGAGAGTAGAACTATCACTCACACAGCCGTTGTCCGAGAGTAGAACTATCACTCCCACAGTCAGTGTCTGAGAGTAGAACTATCACTCCCACAGCTTGTGACCGAGAGTAGAACTATCACTCCCGAAGCTTGTGTCAGAGAGTAGAACTATCACTCCCACAGCAAGTGTCTGCGAGAAGAACTATCACACCCACAGCTAATGTCCGAGAGCGGAACTCACCCTCCCACAGCCAGTGTCCGTGAGCAGAAGTATGACTTCCACAGCCAGTGTCCGAGAGTAGAACTATTACTTCCACAGCCAGTGTACGAGTGTAGAACTATCACTCCCACAGCCAGTGTCCGAGAGTAGAACTATCTCTCCCAAAGCTTCTGTCAGAGAGTAGAACTATTACTCCAGCAGCCAGTATCCAAGAGTAGAACTATCACTCCCACAACCAGTGTCCGAGAGTAGAACTATTACTTCAACAGCCAGTGTCCGAGAGTAGAACTATCATTCACACAGCCAGTGTCCGAAAGTAGAACTATCATTCCCACAGCTTGTGTCCGAGAGAAGAACTATCACTCCCACAGCCAGTGTGTGAGAGTGGAATTATCACACACAGCCTGTGTCCGAGAGTAGAACTATCACTCCCACAGCCTGTGTCCAAGAGTAGAACTATCACTCCCACAGCCAGTGTCCGAGAGAAAAACTATCACTCCCAAAGCTTGTGTCCGAGAGTAGAACTATCACTCCCACAGTAAGTGCCTGCGGGAAGAACTATCACACCCACAGCCAATGTCCGAGAGTGGAACTATCCATCCCACAGCTAGTGTCCGAGAGTAGAACTATCACTACCACAGCCAGTGTCTGAGAGTAGAACTATCACTTCCACAGCCATTGTCCGAGAGTAGAACTATCACTCCCACAGCCGTTGTCCGAAAGTGGAAATATAACCCCCACAGCTAGTGTCCGAGAGTAGAACTACCTCTCCCACAGCTAGTGCCCGAGAATAGAACTATTACTCACGCAGCCGATGTCAGAGAGTAGAACTATCACACCCACAGCCAGTGTCCGAGAGTAGAACTATCACTCCCACAGCCAATGTCCGAGAGTAGAACTATCACTCCCAAAGCTTGTGTCCGAGAGTAGAACTATCACTCCCAAAGCTTGTGTTCGAGAGTAGAACTATCACTCCCACAGTCAGTGTCCAAGAGTAGAACTATCACTCCCACAACCAGTGTCCGAGAGTAGAACAATCATTCCCACAGCCAGTGTTCGAGAGTAGAACTATCTCTCCCACAGTCAGTGTCCAAGAGTAGAACTATCACTCCCACAGCCAGTGTCTGAAAGTCAAACTCCCACAGCAAGTGTCTGCAAGAAGAACTATTACACCCACAGCCAGTGTCCGAGAGGGGAACTATCAGTCCCAAAGCCAGTGTCCGAGAGTAGAACTATTACTTCCACAGCCAGTGTACGAGAGTAGAACTATCACTCCCACAGCCAGTGTCCGAGAGTAGAACTATCACTCCCAAAGGTAGTGTCCGAGAGTAGAACTATCATTCACAAATCCAGTGTCCGAAAGTAGAACTATCATTCCCACAGTTTGTGTCCGAAAGTAGAACTATCATTCCCACAGTTTGTGTCCGAGAGAAGAACTATCACTCCCACAGCCAGTGTGTGAGAGTAGAACTATCACTCCCACAACTATTGTCCGAGAGTGCAATTATCACTGCACATAGCCTGTGTCCGAGAGTAGAACTATCACTCCGACAACCAGTGTCCGAGAGTAGATCTATCACTCCCACAACCAGTGTCCGAAAGTAGAATTTTCACTCCCACAGCCAGTGTCCAAGAGTGGAACTATCACTCCCAAAGCCAGTGTCCGAGAGTAGAACTATCACTACCACAGGTTGTGTTGGAGAGTAGAACTATCACTTCCACAGTCAGTGTCCGAGAGTAGAACTATCTCTCCAACAGCCAGTGTCCGAGAGTAGAATTATCCCTCTCAAAGCTTGTGTCCGAGAGTAGAACTATCACTCCCAAAGCCAGTGTCCGAGAGTAGAACTATCACTCCCACAGCCAGTGTCCGAAAGTAGAACTATCACTCCCAAAGCTTGTGTGCGAGAGTAGAACTATCACTCCCAAAACCAGTATCCGATAGTAGAACTATCACTCCCACAGCCAGTGTCCGAGAGTAGAACTATCACTCCCAAAGCCAGTGTCCGAGAGTAGAACTATCACTCCCACAGCCAGTGTCCGAAAGTAGAACTATCACTCCCAAAGCTTGTGTCCGAGAGTAGAACTATCACTCCCAAAACCAGTATCCGAGAGTAGAACTATCACTCCCACAGCCAGTGTCCGAGAGTAGAACTATCACTCCCACAGCAAGTGTCCGAGAGTGGAACTATTACTTCCACAGCCAGTGTACGAGAGTAGAACTATCACTCCCACAGTCAGTGTCCGAAAGTAGAACTATCTCTCCCAAAGCTTGTGTCAGAGAGTAGAACTATCATTCCCACAGCCAGTATCCGAGAGAAGAACTATCACTCCAACAGCCAGTGTCCGTGAGTAGAACTATTACTTCAACAGCCAGTGCCTGAGAGTAGAACTATCACACCCACAGCCAGTGTCCGAGAGTAGAACTATCACTCCCACAGCCAGTGTCCGAGAGTAGAACTATCACTCCCACAGCTTGTGTCTGAAAGAAAAACTATCACTACCATAGCCAGTGTCTGAGAGTAGAACTATCACTCACACAGCCAGCGTCCGAAAGTAGAACTATCATTCCCAGAGCTTGTGTCCTAGAGAAGAACTATCACTCCCACAGCCAGTGTCCGAGAGTAGTACTATCACTCCCAAAGCTTGTGTCCGAGAGTAGAACTATCACTTCAAAAGCCAGTGTCCGAGATTAGAACTATCACTCCCACAGCCTGTAACCGAGAGTAGAACTCTCACTCCCACAGCCGTTGTCCGAGAGTAGAACTATCACTAACACAGCCAGTGAACGAGAGTAGAACTATCACACCCACAGCAAGAGTCCGAGAGAAGAACTATCAGTCCCACAGCCTGTGTCCAAGAGTAGAACTATCACTCCCACACCCAGTGTCCGAGAGTAAAACTATTACTCCCACAGTCAGTGTCCGAGAATATAACTATCCCTCCCACAGCCAGTGTCCAAGAGAAGAACTATCACTCCTCACAGCCAGTTTCCGAGAGTGGAACTATTACTTCAACAGCCAGTGCCTGAGAGTAGAAATATCACTTCCACAGCCAGTGTCCTAGAGTGGAACTATCACTCCCAGAGCCAGTGTCCGAGAGTAGAACTATCACTCCCACAGCCGTTGTCGCACAGTAGAAATATAACCCTCACAGCTAGTGACCGAGAGTAGAACTATCACACTCACAGCCGTTGTCCGAGAGTAGAACTATCACTCCCACATCCAGTGTCCGAGAGTAGAACTATTACTTCCACAGCCAGTGTACGAGAGTACAACTATCACTCCCACAGCCATTGTTCTAGAGAAGAACTATCACTACCACAGCAATTGTCTGAGAGTAGAACTATCACTCCTACAGCCAGTGTCCGAGAGTAGAACTATCACTCCCAAAGTTTTTGTCAGAGAGTAGAACTATCACTCCCAAAGTTTTTGTCAGAGAGTAGAACTATCACTCCCACAGCCAGTATCCGAGAGTCAAACTATCACTCCCACAGCCTGTGTCCGAGAGCAGAACTATCACTCACACCGCTTGTGTCCGAGAGAAGAACTATCACTCTCACAGCCAGTGTCCGAGAGTTGAACTATCACTACCACAGCCTGTGTCTGAGAGTAGAACTGTCACTTCCACAGCAATTGTCCGAGAGTAGAACTATCACTTCCACAGCCAGTGTCCGAGAGTTGAACTATCAGTCTCACAGCTTGTGTCCGAGAGCAGAACTATCACTCCCACAGCAAGTGTCTGCGAGTGGAACTATCACTCCCACAGCCGTTGTCCGAGAGTAGAACTATCACTCCCACAGCCAGTGTCCGAGAGTGGAGCTATCACACCCTCAGCCAGTGTCCGAGAGTAGAACTATCACACCCACAGCCAGAGACCGAGAGAAGAACTATCACTCACACAGCCAGTGTCCGAAAGTAGAACTATCATTCCTACAGCTTGTGTCCTAGAGAAGACTATCACTCCCACAGCCAGTGTGTGAGAGTGGAATTACCAGTAGAACTATCATTCCCACAGTCAGTGTCCGAGAGTAGAACTATCACTCCCACAGCTAGTGTCCGAGCGTCAAAGTATCACTCCCACAGCTTGTGTCCGAGACTAGCACTATCACTCCCACAGCAAGTGTCTGCAAGAAGATCTATCATTCCCACAGTCAGTGTCCGAGAGTTGAACTCTCTCTCCACAGCTAGTGGCCGAGAGTATAACTATCACTCCCACAGCAAGTGTCTGCGAGAAAAACTATCACACCCACAGCCAATGTCCGAGAGTGGAACTAACCCTCCCACACCCAGTGTCCGAAAGTTCTATTACTTCCACAGCCAGTGTCCGAAAGTTCTATTACTTCCACAGCCAGTGTTCGAGAGTAGAACTATTACTTTCACAGCCAGTGTACGAGAGTAGAACTATCATTCCCACTGCCAGTCTCCGAGAGCAGAACTATCTCTCCCAAAGATTGTGTTCGAGAGTAGAACTATCACTCCCTCAGCCAGTGTCCGCGATTAGAACTATCACTCCCAAAGCTTGTGTCAGAGAGTAGAACTATCACTCTAACAGCCAGTGTTCGAGAGTAGAACTATTTCTTCAACAGCCAGTGTCTGAGAGTAGAACTATCACGCCCACCGCCTGTGACCAGTAGTGTGGAGTAAGACGCACAGACAATATTTTGTTTCTGGGGGAAATATCGTGTTTATGGCACAGGATTTTTCAGGTAAATTTGGGCAGTCACAGATTTGGAAGTAAGGAATTCTTATGAGAAAAAGTAATTTCAGAGATTTTAGAAGTTTGTTAAAGTTCTTATGATGAAAATAATGTCATACGAGTTTGATAACAGTTCTTATGGGCAAAACTCAAGTCACTGATGTGGAATTAAGTAATTCTTATATATATATATATATATATATATATATATATATATATATATATATATATATATATATATATATATATATATATATATATATATATATATATATATATATATATTCTTTATATATATATTTATATTTATATTCTTATAATCTTATATATATTTATTTATGGTGGTGGTGTAATAATATATTGAAACCAGTGTAATTGTATCCCTTCCCATTTAATTTACTTGCGTTACCGAACACACCCCTTGAAAGCCACAACTAACTTGGGGCCGGATACCCAAACTCTAATAAGATCAGAGAAGAACCCAGTTGCGACCCAATAGGGCCGTAACATAATTTCTAATCCAGAGGCCGCGGGTTCGAATCCCGCTGGGGATGCCAATTATGTCCAAGAGTAGAGCTATCACTCCCACAGCCAGTGTCCAAGAGTAGAACTATCACTCCCACAGCCAGTGTCCGTGAGTGGAACTGTCACTCCCAGATCTTTGGTTCGAGAGTAGAACTATCACTCCCACAGCCTCTGTCTGAAAGTAGAACTATCACTCTCAAAGCCAATGTCTGAGATTAGAACTATCACTTCCACAGTCTGTATCTGAGAGTAGAACTATCACTCCCACAGCCAGTGTCCGTGAGTGGAACTATCACCCCCACTGCCAGTGTCTGAAAGTAGAACTATCATTCCCACAGCCAGTGTCCGAGAGTAGAACTATCATTACCACGGCTAGTGTCCGAGAGTGGAACTATCACTTCCACAGCCTTTGTCCTAGAGTGGAACTATCACTCCCACAGCCAGTGTCCGAGGGTAGAACTAATACTTCCACAGCCAGTGTCCGAGAGTAGAACTTTCACTCAAAAAGCTTGTGTTCGAGAGTAGAACTATCACTCCCACAGCCTGTGCCTGGAAGGAGAACTATTACTTCCACAGCTAGTGTCTGAGAGTAGAATTATAACTCCCACAGCCAGTGTCCGAGAGTAGAACTATCACTTCCAAAGCCAGTGTCAGAGAGTAGAACAATCACTCCCACAGCCAGTGTCCGAGAGTATAACTATCACACTCACAACCAGTGTCCGAGAGTGGAACTATCACTACTATAGTCGAAGTTCGCGAGTAGAACTATCACTCCCGCAGCCAGTGTCCGAGAGTAGAACTATAACCTCCCCAGCCAGTGTACGAGAGTAGAACTATCAGTCCCACAGCTAGTGTCCGAGAGTAGAACTATCACTCCCACGGTCATTGTACGAAAGTAGAACTATCACTCCCAAACCCAGTGTCCGATTAAAGACCTATCAGTCCCATAACCTGTATCCGAAAGGAGAACTATCACTCCCACAGTTAGTGTCCGGGAGTAGAACATTCACTCCCACAGCCAGTGTCCGAAAGTAGAACTATCACTCCCAAAGCCAGTGTCCGATTAAAGACCTATCAGTCCCATAACCTGTATCCGAAAAGAGAACTATCACTCCCACAGCCAGTGTCCGAGAGTAGAACTATCACTCTCACAGGCAGTGTCTGAGAGTAGACCTATCTCACCCACATCCAGTGTCCGAGAGTGGAAATATCACTCCCACTGACAGTTTACGAGAGTAGAACTATTACTCCCACAGCCAGTATCCGAGAGTAGAAGTATCACTCCCACAGCCAGTATCCGAGAGTAGAACTATCACTCCCACCGCCAGTGTCCGAGAGAGGAACTATCACTCCCACATCCAGTCTCCGAGAGTAGAACTATTACTTCCACAGCCAGTGTCCGAGAGTAGAACTATCACTAACACAGCTAGTGTCTGTGAGTAGAACTATTACTCACACAGTCAGTGTCCGAGAGTAGAACAATCACACCCACAGACAGTAGACGAGAATACAACTATCTCTCCCACAGCCAGTGTCAGAGAGTAGAACTATCACTCAACTGCCAGTGTCCGAGAGTAGAACAATCAATCCCACAGCCAGTGTCCGAGAGTAGAACTATCACACCCACAGCCAGTGTCCAAGAGTGGAACTATGACTCCCACTGTCAGTATTCGAGAGTAGAACTATCACTACCACAGCCAATGTCCGAAAGTACAACAATCTCTCCCAAAGCTTGTGTTCGAGAGTAGAACTATCACTCCCACAACCAGTGTCTAAGAGTGAAACTCTCCGTTCCACAGCCAGTGCCTGAGAGTAGAACTATCACTCCCACAGCTTGTATCAGAGAGTACAACTATCTCCCCCAAAGCTTGTGTCCGAGAGAAGAACTATCACTCCCTCAGCTTGTGCCCGAGAGTAGAACTATCACTCCCACAGCCAGTGTCCGTGAATGGAACTATCACTCCCACAGATTGTCTCCGAGAATAGAACTATCACCCCCACAGCCTGTGTCTGGAAGGAGAACTATCACTTCCACTGTCAGTGTCTGAGAGAAGAACAATCACTTTTAAATCCAGTGTCCAAGAATAGAACTATCTCTTCCACAGCCTGTGTCTGAAAGTTGAACTATCACTCTCAAAGCCACTGTCCGAGATTAGAACTATCACTTCCACAGCCTGTATCTGAGAGTAGAACTATCACTCCCACAACCAGTGTCCGAGAGTAGAACTATCAATCACAGAGCAGTTGTCCTTGAGTGGAACTATCACTCCCACAGCCAGTGTCTTCGTGAAGAACTATCACAGCCACAGCCAGTGTCTGAGAGTATAACTATCAATCCCAAAGATAATGTCTGAGAATAGAACTATCACTTCCACACCTAGTGTCCTAGAGTATAACTATCATTTCTACAGCCAGTGTCCGAGGTTAGAACTATCACTCCCACACTCAGTGTACGTGAGTGGAACTATCACTCCTCCAGCCAGTGTCCGCGAGTGGAACTATCACTTACACAGTTTGTGTCCGAGAGTAGAACTATCACTCTCACAGGCAGTGTCTGAGAGTAGACCTATCTCACCCACATCCAGTGTCCGAGAGTGGAAATATCACTCCCACTGACAGTTTACGAGAGTAGAACTATTACTCCAACAGCCAGTATCCGAGAGTAGAAGTATCACTCCCACAGCCAGTATCCAAGAGTAGAACTATCACTCCCACCGCCAGTGTCCGAGAGAGGAACTATCAATCCCACATCCAGTCTCCGAGAGTAGAACTATTACTTCCACAGCCAGTGTCCGAGAGTAGAACTATCACTAACACAGCTAGTGTCTGTGAGTAGAACTATTACTCACACAGTGTCCGAGAGTAGAACAATCACACCCACAGACAGTAGACGAGAATACAACTATCTCTCCCACAGCCAGTGTCAGAGAGTAGAACTATCACTCCCACCGCCAGTGTCCAAGAGTAGAACTATTACTTCCACAGCCAGTGTACGAGAGTAGAACTATTACCTCCACAGCCAGTGTCCGAGAGTAGAACAATCACTTCCACAGCCAGTGTCTGAGAGTAGAACTGTCGCTCCCACAGACAATTTCTGAGAGTAGAACTATCACTCCCACAGCTAGTGTCAGAGAGTAGAACTATCATTTCTACAGCCAGTGTCCGAGAGTAGAACTATCACTTCCACAGACTGTGGCTGAGAGTAGAACTATCACTCCCACATCCAGTGTCCGAGAGTAGAACTATTATTTCCACAGCTAGTGTCCGAGAGTAGAACTATCACTTCCACAGCCTGTGTCTGAGAGTAGACCTATCACTCCCACATCCAGTGTCCGAGAGTAGAACTATCACTCGCACAGCCAGTGTCCGAGAGTAGAACTATCACTACCACAGCCAGTGTCCAAGAGTAGAACTATTACTCCCACAGCCAGTGTCCGAGAGTGGAACTATCACTTACACAGTTTGTGTCCGAGAGTAGAACTATAACTCCCAAAGCTAGTGTCCGATAGTAGAACTATCTCTCCCTCTGCTTGTGTCCGAGGGTAGAACTATCACTTCTACAGCCAGTGTACGAAAGTAGAACTATAAGTCCCACAGCCGTTGTCCGAGAGTGGAACTATCACTCACACAGCCGTTGTCCGAGAGTATAACTATCACTCCCACAGCCAGTGTCCGTGAGTAGAACTATCACTCCCACAGCCTGTGTCTGAGAGTAGAACTATCACTCCCACAACCAATGTCCGAGAGTAGAACTATCATTCCGAGAGCAGTTGCCCGAGAGTGGAACTTTCACTCCCACAGCCAGTGTCTGCATGAAGAACTATCACACCCACAGCCAGTGTCCGAGAGTAGACCATTCACTTCCACAGCCAGTGTCAGAGTAGAACTATCACTCCCACAGCCAGTATCCGAGAGTATAACTATCAATCCCATACCCGGTGTTCGAGAGTAGAACTATCACTCCCACAGCCAGTGTGCGAGTGTAGAACTATCACACGCACAGCCAGTGTTCGAGAGTGGAACTATGACTCCCGTAGCCGGTGTTCGAGAGTAGAACTATCACTCCCACAGCCAGTGTCCGAGAGTAGAACTATGACACCCACAGCTATTGTCCTAGAGTGAAACTATCACTCCCACAGCCAGTGTCCGGGAGTAGATCTATTACTTCCACAGCCTGTGTCTGAGAGTAGAACTATCACTCCCACAGCCAGTGTCCAAGAGTAGAACTGTTACTTCCACAGCCTGTGTACGAGAGTAGAACTATTACCTCCACAGTCTGTGTTCGAGAGTGGAACTATGACTTCCGTAGCCGGTGTTCGAGAGTAGAACTATCACTCCCACAGCCAGTGTCCGAGAGTAGAACAATCACTTCCACAGCCAGTGTCCGAGAGTAGAACTGTCACTCCCACAGCCAGTGTCCGAGAGTAGAACAATCACTCCCGCAGACAATTTCTGAAAGTAGAACTATAAGTCCCACAGCTGTTGTCCACGAGTGGAACTATCACTCCCACAGCCAGTGTCCGAGAGTAGAACTATCACTCCCACTGTTAGTGTCCAAAAGTAGAACAATCACTCCCACAGCCAGTGTCCGAAAGGAGAATTGTCACTCCCACAGTTAGTGTTCGAGAGTAGAACTATCACTCCCACAGCCAGTGTGCGAGTGTAGAACTATCACACGCACAGCCAGTGTTCGAGAGTGGAACTATGACTCCCGTAGCCGGTGTTCGAGAGTAGAACTATCACTCCCACTGTTAGTGTCCAAAAGTAGAACAATCACTCCCATAGCCAGTGTCCGAAAGTAGAACTATCACTTCCATAGCCAGTGTCCGAGAGTAGAACTATCACTTCCACAGCCTGTGGCTGAGAGTAGAACTATCACTCCCACATCCAGTGTCCAAGAGTGGAACTATCACTTAGCTTGTGTCCGAGAGTAGAACTATAACTCCCACAGCCAGTGTCCGAGAGTAGAGCTATCTCACCCACAGCCAGTGTCCGAGAATAGAACTATCACTCCCAGATCTAGTGTCTGTGAGGAGAACTATCACACCCAGAACCAGTGTCCGGGAATAGAACTATCACTCCCATGTAACAAACTAGGTTGTTGTAGGAATTATTCAGTATGTTCTCTCTCAGACATGGGGGTTTGGAAAGTTGTAGTCAAGTGGTAGTTGACCTGACTCTGGGAGCACGAGGCATTCCCTGGGGATTAGTGGTTGAAATACAAAATGGCCGCCACCTGTGTCTTAAAGCAACGTTTAATGAATTATTTTACAGACTTCAGTAATTTTATAGAAATTAGTCTTCATTCAAAATGTATTCAATAGTATTCCTGTTTAAAGTATCAAGAGTATCCTCAATTGTCGGAATACTATAGTAAGTCACCATCAGTGACGTCATTAGCCGGGACTAGTCTTGGTCGCGGAATGATTTGGGCGACTTTAGGTCATACGGGTCACCAAAGCTTTCCACATTTAGCAATTGTCAGAGGTCAAATATCCATTTTGTAATCGGAAATAGGTCGTCCCTAAGATGCCTGTGCAATTACCATAAGTTTAAAAGAGTTCAACCATCTGGTGGTTCAGTGCAACAATGATGAGTTGTTCAACTTTAACCCTGTTAGTAAACTTAGTGAACTGGCGTAGGAATACCCCCCCCCCCCTGCAACCTTGTGGTCAGGAGAGGGAGGAAAAAGTGGTGTGGACAAGGCCAACGACTCGGGAAGGTGACCCACTCTCCACCTCTCTCCGAAACCAGCACTACATCGGCTGGGTGCATACGAAGTATAGTTGCTATAGTTTGGTATAGGGAATTAGTTCAACTCATGCCTTAAATCAGGGAGTGTTAATGATAGGGAGTGCTTTGATTTAGATTTTGTTTTAGATTTTGAATAAATTTTTTAGTTAGTAATTTGCAATTTTATTATTTCCATTTTTATGTTTCCATATTGTTCATTGTTCTTGACACGAGGTTTCCACGGGTCTGAGTTTTGGTTGAGCCGCCAGCCCAACAACGATTAAGAATTCAGCTATCCCTTGTGTTTGTGAGAATTACCCACACTTAATATAGATTCATCCCTTCTATTCCAACTAACTGGGGATCAAGCCCCAAGGTTTATTGAGAGCATGATGGTCCAGAGCTCGGTGATTGTTCCCAGTGGTAATGGTCTGGTGGTGGCGGGTAAGGAGATTCTAGAGTTTGCTAGGGGTCTAGTTCCACGTCATAAAGGCTGTAGAATCTTAGCCGGTCAGAACAGCTTAAGACCACGTGGCGTGGGATTCGGCTAGAGTAGTAGCCCTGGGGTCCCTTGGATTGAAGAGAAGATAAATCAAAATACGGGTAGAGTAAAATGTAAAGGACAGAGAGGGTCGATAACAGTGTTACAATGGTGGCAGTGGTGGGAGGGCCTCCGGGTTTTTTTAAAACCCACTTAAAGGCAAAGTCTCTTTTATTTCCCAGGGTTACTTTCTGAGGTAATCCACTATGTGAATTCGAGTCCTCGGTGCCAGAGGAGGAAAGGTACTTTTAAGGTACAACCCCCACTTCAGGAATTTCCTGAAATTCGTGAGCCTTTAGATCGTGTGGGGGCCGATTTGATTGATTTACATAGCAGTCATTCGCGGAATGGATAAGTGTTGGTGCTGGTTGACCATCTGTCTAGGTACACTACACTAGTTGTATTACCTCAGAAGGATTCTCGTACGGTTGCAGAGACGTTCTTCATAGGTTCGTTACTGTATTCGGACCTCCTAAAGTTTTAGTCTCTGACTGGGGTCAAGAATTCAATGGGAATATATGTAAGGAAGTTTGTAGAATTTTAGAGACAACTTCGGCTTTTACATAAACCTACCACCCACAAGCAAACGGCATGACGGAACGGACTAATCGTTCAGTCAAGGATATGCTTGCAATCCTTGCTGAACATGATGCAAACTCTTGGGATGATCAATTTTCCTGTGTTCAATTAGCCTTGAATACTGCCATCCACCAATCGATTTACACCCAACCCCTTCATCTGTTTACTGGTAATTCATGCAATTTGGGTTAGCAGACTCAGCTCTGCTTAACAGACATAATATTGCATACGGGGAGGACTATCTTTCAGAGTTCCTTGAAAAAATGAAAAATGCATGGAATATTGCGGCTGAAGCGTCCAAGAAAGCACGGAATCGGTATGCTCATTTTTATGACAAGAAAGTGCGTCCTCTTGAGTTGAAAGAAGGAAGCCTCGTATTGAGAGTGAATGAGGCTGCGCCCGCCAATCAGAGTAGGAAACTAGCTCCGAGGTGGCGAGGTCCGTATAGAGTAGTTAAAAGGGCAGGGCGGTTAATCTTGTCATAAAAGGAGTATTCGAGGACCAGGTGGAAAGGACAATACAGATAAATAAATTAAAACAATATCATGCTAGAGAGGAATTAGAGCTGCCTTCAGCGGGTCTAGTTCCTGACTCTGCAGTGCTGACTCATGGCTTCACCGACGAGCCAGACGAGGATGAATCATTATCATCGCTCTTAAGTAGTCAGGTGTAGTCTCGCCACCCTATGGTGACGAGATCTCGCGCTGTACAGTAACAGTAAAATAACTTCCTAAGTATAATTTAGTATTCATTAGATTTTCCTGTAGAGGCAATGAGGTAAACTATTACTATACTTAACTCGGGTAGCAGCTTTTACCGTGCTCTGGGGTTCCACTTCCACCAAACCCAGAGTATATCTATGCTTCCGCTGTGTTGTCTGTCTGTTCCCAGATCTGATTGGTACACCGACCCAGTTGTTCCAGCCACACGTGAACCCTTGTCTGTAAAGACCGAGCGGAGGAGGCACGTTACACAAAGCCCTCCCCCCACCAGACCCAGTAACCGGTACATCAGTTACTTTGGGGATGAGTGACTGTCCAAGCCGATGCCTCACGTCACCAACGAGGTTGTTAGGGCCAGCGTGCTGTCCACATTATAGCAGTCACCGGAGGTGCTATACAACACCGAGGTAGCTGTCTCGAGGTCACCACTACCCACCTGCTGCGTCATCAAGACTGCAGCCATTCCAGCAGTGTTGGAGGAGAGGTCAAGAAATGGGAAAGCAAGTAGCAATACTCAAGAGTTTCGCCGGAAGAAAAATGATTACGTCGTTTAAAGCAACAAGAAAGCGGAACTAAGGCGGTCACAGGTGGAAGGTACGGTCTTCCTACAGAGTTCCGGGACTCGCCATAGAAGGTCGCAAAATTGCCTCCTTTGGCCTAAAGTTGGTGGTACGAGGGTATACACAGTTGGTGTTTACGGCCTAGTAACCTGGTGACATCAAGAACGCCTGAGATGACGTGAGCAATGATGGAAGACGAGATTCACCTGTTCTGCAAACAAGCAACCCGCCTCTACGACCCTCTGACACCACTCCTGCTACGAGACCCCATTGGTACATCCAGTTCTGCTCTGCTGTGGTCATCTGCGCCGTCAAGTTTAACATAAAGACTGCCGTGTGAACTGTGATTGATATGAAGACGTGTGGACTGTCGGGAGCCAGGTCAATGGTTGAAGTAACAGTATTCTACAGCTGTCCCTTGGCACTCCGCTCTACTACACTCTGTCATCATTCAAGACTTCCGGATGAGAGTACAAGAGGACCAGGTATAGACATCTACGCATGGGTAAAGCAAGATTGACACCATCATCGTCAGCGACTACATTCCGCTTCCATCAGCATCGATTTTTTTTAATTACTCAATATGAACATTTGGTGAAAAAGATAAAGTTGGCTCTGAACATCTTTATAAAGCAAATAAGGACATTTTTGTTTAAATGTTGAAAAACAGATTTAGAATCAAAATACATTTGTTTAAATGTTGAAAAACAGATTTAGAATCAAAATACTTTTATTTAAATGTTGAAAAACATTTAAAATAAATATTATTTTGGTATAATAATATATGAAAATTCTACTCTGTAAAATAGGTCAGTAATTAAAATCAACGCCTCCTGTGTGATTGTTTAAGTCCTGAACAAACGGTTATGGAAAATTATGTTATTTTTTTTTTAGAATTGTTGAACACAGGAGAGGCGGACCAATAAAAACATTGACACTCTGAAAGTGAGTGCGGACACTTGGCTGTACAGTCAGCTGAAACCTGTGATATAGTCATAGTAGAATTTTTTATATATTTTTAGATATATGTAATAATAACTTGGTGTGTTTTATTAGAATGTCAAGGTTGACATTGATTGGGGAGTGGATAGTACACGGATGTGAACTTAGTAGAGTTCAGTGGTACGCTCCCGGATGACTGAAAATTCAGTCTGTAGATATAAGTTTTATGTTTAATGTTGAGCACGGTGTGTCCGGCTCTAGGGAACACATGAGGCTGGCTAGTGAAGAGCCAAGGAATTTTAAAAGCTAGTCTTTGCTGTTAGAGTAAGGATGTTTTATTTAGCTATGTCAGTAAGTATAGGATGTATGTTTCCTGATGTTGGAGGATTGCTGTCAGTTAACAGCCGAGACATTGATGAATTTGAACATGTTTATTGTGATGTTGCTGGACAATCTGATGATTGTCATTTTTCTTAGTTAGGTTAGCTTTTGTTTGAGGCATGAGTTTGAGGATATTGAGGGTTTGAATACTAAACCTCGTTACTTTTAGAAGAAAAATTAACAAGGTTTACTAAGTTACTTGTGCAGAGGGGGTTGTAACAAACTAGGTTGTTGTAGGAATTATTCAGTATGTTCTCTCTCAGACATGGGAGTTTGGAAAGTTGTAGTCAAGTGGTAGTTGACCTGACTCTGGGAGCACGAGGCATCCCCTGGGGATTAGTGGTTGAAATACAAAATGGCCGCCACCTTTGTCTTAAAGCAACGTATAATGAATTATTTTACAGAATTCAGTAATTTAGAGAAATTAGTCCTCATATAAATTGTATTCAATAGTGTGGGAATCGACCTGTGAGATTTATATTTATTTAATTTATATGAATTTATATAGAATTTATATTTGCGTTAATTTGTATACTTCGATAGCAATTTGTATGATGTTAAGTGGACTGTATTTCTGCAATAATCTCACAAATCGATCCTCTACACATTACTGGGGTTTATATTAAATTTATATATATGCAGCCAATCAAACTACAGTATTAACTACACATATTGTTATACATTGAAAAGGTTCCTTATCTTATTGTACAGCAGGCCTTAGTCCACCAGGTATAACCAGGATGTAGACACCAAATTATCCTCTTTGAGGTAGCTTCCATCACCCAGTAACTGGCACACAAAGCTTGCTTCCTCGTCTTGACCTGTCAAAAGGGCGCTAGCTATGAAGCCAGAATCCTAATAAATGACAGCTATATCAGAGAAAACACTGTACAAGGAACCATAAAGACCTAGGCTTAATTACCTTTAGTATGAGGCAATCTCGTATTCTAACCGCCTCACCCTATCTAATGACATTAATATCCACAAATGATAGATAAATGGGTTTCGGCAGAACACTTAACTTGTATTTGTTGACAGCATGTTGATGATGGTACACCTTTGGTTTCCATAACACTTCGTCCAAGTAAAATTAACAGGAGCCGAATTGCTCCCACGCCTCTGGTCTAAGTACAATAACAGTGGCTGACCACTCCCTCCTCACTGACGCTACTGGCCTACATTGTCCAGATGTCAGTAAGTGATAGAAGGGTCACATTTACTCTATTTTAATTCTGATAATTAAGTTAATTTATATGAGATGTTTTTATGATGGTAAAGTCCAAAGACTAATGTATTTAAGAATAATTCCCACCATAATAGGTGGTGAATTTATAATAGTATGTGGTAATGATATCCCGTTTTCTATAGACGGAAATTCCACTACAAGTTACATTTTCTATGGGTTAACTTGTTTATACAACACAGCAATATTATCTGCCTGTATGATATTATTAAATGGTGTCGGATTTTCCAAAATAATTCCCCGGGGGCTGCTCACGGGTCGAAGTCCTATTTAGAACAGACGAACACCGATACTCCTCCTTCGAATTATTAGATTAATTTAATGTTAGTAGTAAGTAATCACACATTTGTGCGTCTGTTCGTACAGGACGGATGTCCCATACTAGAGTTGCAGAGGTTAGAAGTCTAATGCGATTTAATTTCCCTGTTAACTCTTGAAAGACTAAAATTCAAGCCTAATTACATATTATTTAACCCAGAAGACTGAATGTGATCAAGTACTACAGTCAAGTATGATTCAGGGACTGCAGTGAGATCAGTGACATTCGATATAACTTGAAGTTTGTTCAGGTAACTGGTCACTGATATATAAACACTGAGGCCCATGGAATACATCTTGATTAAATAATAAATGTATCAAATCAGTCGTCAGATTTATTGGGGTTTAATTTAGTTAATTGATTCAGAAGACTGAATAGCTCATCATTAAAGTAAAGTATGGTTCTGAGACTGCAGTGGGTTCAGTGACATTGGTCGCAGTGACTTGTAGCTGATTAGGCTACTGTTCACTGATTTGCCACTGAGGCCTCATGAACTCATCTTCGGCTTTAAATGATGATACTAACATCAACCTCTGTTGGTATAGTCAGCTGTAATCTCCTTAGTATAATGTTACTGGAGAAATATAATCAGCTGACAAATTTAGATTTCTACTAGTATTGTTTATCTGCAGTCATAGGTCTCCTCAGGCTTGATACTGGGCCTGAGAGTAATTTACCTCCTGCAGAGTTTAACATGGTTATGCCCTGGTATTTAGTAGGGCTACCGATGAATCGATGACAATAGTCTGTCCCTACAAGGAGACCGAAGTCGGTGAGGTGATCAGACTTAATATTATCTGCCAATTTTAATCCTCCATTTCTCAAGAATTTGGCTGTTGCTCTCAGACCTTGAACTTGTAGGTCTACTGGTATTTTGTCCACCACAATGGCTTGTACTCTACAGACGTACCTGCCTAAACGTACTGATGGTTGTACCACCTGGTAGACTTGAGGTCCTGCATCTGTTACAAACCCTGAGATATTGAATGACATCTGGGCTACAGGCCTTAATTGTAGTTCATCTGCCAACTTTTTAGTGACATATGTTCTCTGGGACCCTTGGTCAAACAACCCACGGGTATGGACCTTGGCCCTCTTATTCAGGATGGTAATTTGGGCAGTAGGCAAAGTCGTATTACCTTTAGACTTTGCCGATTGGACACTCTTTGTTTGTTGCACCTTGCAGTACTGTACTGTGGTGGGAATGCTATCTTCCACCTTGGGTCTTGAATACGTTAATTTCGTATATTTGCACAGTGCTGCATGGTGCCTACCTCTTCTACACCTGTTGCAGGTGTTGAATTGGGTATCACAATAGTCTATGTTGTGTGACTTGAGACACCTTGAACATCTCCCTAATTCCTGGAGTCGCTCAATACGAGTGTCTCTGGTTGGATAATTAGCACAACAGTATGTTGAATGTTTCTTTTTGCAGAACATACATGTCCCCCAGCCTACTGCACGTTTGGAAGTTACCGGTTTGGGTGAACTAGTAACTGTAGGCTTGGAGGATGCTGCTGCATTGTCAGATTTTCTGCAACTTGATGTTTGAGTAATTGGTTGATGTTTATTTGGGGTAGTTGTTTTACCCTTTAATTGACTATTATTTTCTATTTCTGAAGGCTTGCATGAGGCTTTAACTTCCTCATTTCCACGTCGTTTGCTTATGATGGAATGTAAACCTTCAGTGATGTCCTGTACTGTCAGGATGGTGTTATGTTGATGTGAATATAATTCATCTAGTATGTCGCTGGACAATTTTCGTTGAAGGACTACTTTGATCATCCATTCACTAGTAGTTATATCAACCTTAAGACTGAATGTTCTTAGTAGTGACTCAAACTCCATGCTGAAGGATTGTAATGAGTCAGTAGTCTGATCAGGTTGAGGTAAATCCAGCAATTGTAGTACTAGATGTATGACAGTTTTCTCATTGCCAGCATTATCCCTAGGAAGCTGGACTGGGAAATTAGTGCTGTCGCTATTTTCATTTACATTTTCTACTACTGGTTCAGCTTCACCTCTAGCTTGGAGGCATGTTAACTTAGTAGCCTCAGGTATTGGGTTTTCAGAATCCACAGAGACTGTGGATAAATTGTCTGAGAACTGCTTAATTTCTGGTGGTATAATATTGGGTGAAGCTGTAGTGGGTGAAGCTTTACCCTTGTTGATTAAAGGATCTAATCTGGCTTGACATTTATTCCCAAAAAGATCCAGATCATCCATAACATTATCTACTTTATTTGATGTACTTGCTATTTGTTCTGATTCAATTATCCTGTGTAAGTTCTCCAACCTGCCTTGAGTTTCTTCTTCATATTGTGCTAGGTCAGACAGGAATGGTTCCACATCTTCAACTACTATGTCGTCGTAGTCGTGGACCTGATTTTGGTAAGATTTCCTATTTGCTTTCTGTGGATTAGTCATGGTGACTTGTTAATTGGGCACCACTGGCTCATAAATTGTGAGCAAGTACTGATGGTAGCCTAGGGTAAAATTCTGCACTCACTAGGCGATAATCCTACCTCTACTAGAGGTTAGCACTTAAAATTAATACACATTATATATATACAATCATACACACTAATGATTTGAGTGATAAACCAGTGTCATGGAAGTACCTTTAGGTTAGCTCTTCTATATCACCCTAGGATGGTATAGACACTAATTAATCACTCAAAGGTGTAATGATCATAAGTAAATTATTATTTATACACAACTCAACTCGAGTTGATAAAAATTACACCCAAAATAGGGTCTGGACCATTCATTAATGGTGTTAGGTTGTTCAATATAGTACAACTAGACTATAGTAATGGGACTAGGATGAACAATAAATAGTTCAACTAGTCAATGGTAATATCCTACCCTGTTGTGGGTTGGCAATTAGTAAATATTATATTGTGAACACTAGGCAATATATTAAATAATTCTCTATTTTGGAGAAATAATATACACAATTATTGATAATAGCCTCTTAATTGCCTCTATAAAACTTCTAATATTATCAAGAAGTATTAAATATTATTAGTGACCTCGCGAAATAAAGTCCACAAAATTCGTAGATAATCTCTCACGAAATTTAACACCACGAAATCCGTGAACAATCTCGCGAAGACACAGCCACTAATTTGGCTGGCTTCAATATTAGCGCTGTCATTTCACGGAATAACACGCCACCAAATTTGTGGGTGACCATATGAAACCGCTGATGAGGCTGAACTGAACTGAGGGGGGCTCCTGAGCTCGCACGAGGCAACGCCGCCATCTTTGACGGCTGGCATTGTATAAATCACACTGCACTAGTATATTTAATGAATCCACTGGTTAACTGGTTCATCTGGTACTAAGATGACCAAATAATCTGTAATCTGACTCGAAGATGACCAATAATGTGAGTTCATAGGACCAATAATCTGTCATCCGGTTCGAAGATGACCAAATAATGTGGGAACCGACCTGTGAGATTTATATTTATTTAATTTATATTAATTTATATAGAATTTATATTTACGTTAATTTGTATACTTCGATAGCAATTTGTATGATGTTAAGTGGACTGTATTTCTGCAATAATCTCACAAATCGATCCTCTAAACATTAGGGAGGTTTATATTAAATTTATATATATGCAGCCAATCAAACTACAGTATTAACTACACATATTGTTAAACATTGAAGAGGTTCCTTATCTTATTGTACAGCAGGCCTTAGTCCACCAGGTATAACCAGGATGTAGACACCAAATAATCCTCTTTGAGGTAGCTTCCATCACCCAGTAACTGGCACACAAATCATGCTTCCTCGTCTTGACCTGTCAAAAGGGCGCTAGCTATGAAGCCAGAATCCTAATATATGACAGCTATATCAGAGAAAACACTGTACAAGGAACCAAAAAGACCTAGGCTTAATTACCTTTAGTATGAGGCGATCTTGTATTCTAACCGGTTCACCCTATCTAATGACATTAATGGCCACAAATGATAGATAAAGGGGTTTCGGCAGAACACTTAACTTGTATTTGTTGACAGCGTGTTGATGATGGTACACCTTTGGTTTCCATAACACCTCGTCCAAGTAAAATTAACAGGAGCCGAATTGCTCCCACGCCTCTGGTCTAAGTACAATAACAATGGCTGACCACTCCCTCCTCACTGACGCTACTGGCCTACATTGTCCAGATGTCAGTAAGTGATAGAAGGGTCACATTTACTCTATTTTAATTCTGATAATTAAGTTAATTTATATGAGATGTTTTTATGATGGTAAAGTCCAAAGACTAATGTATTTAAGAATAATTCCCACCATAATAGGTGGTGAATTTATAATAGTATGTGGTAATGATATCCCGTTTTCTATAGACGGAAATTCCACTACAAGTTACATTTTCTATGGGTTAACATGTTTATACAACACAGCAATATTATCTGCCTGTATGATATTATTAAATGGTGTCGGATTTTCCGACAAATAGTATTCCTGTTTAAAGTATCAAGAGTATCCTCAATTGTCGGAATACTATAGTAAGTCACCATCAGTGACGTCATTAGCCGGGACTAGTCTTGGTCGCGGAACGATTTGGGCGACTTTAGGTCATACGGGTCACCAAAGCTTTCCACATTTAGCAATTGTCAGAGGTCAAATATCCATTTTGTAATCGGAAATAGGTCGTCCCTAAGATGCCTGTGCACTTACCTTAAGTTTAAAAGAGTCCAACTATCTTGGGGGTTCAGTGCAACAATGATGAGTTGTTCAACTTTAACCCTGTTAGTAAACTTAGTGAACTGGTGTAGGAATACCCCCCCCCCCCCCTACAACCTTGTAGTCAGGAGAGGGAGGAAAAAGTGGTGTGGACAAGGCCAACGACTCGGGAAGGTGACCCACTCTCCACCTCTCTCCGAAACCAGCACTACATCGGCTGGGTGCATACGAAGTATAGTTGCTATAGTTTGGTATAGGGAATTAGTTCAACTCATGCCTTAAATCAGGGAGTGTTAATGATAGGGAGTGCTTTGATTTAGATTTTGTTTTAGATTTTGAATAAATTTTTTAGTTAATAATTTGCAATTTTATTATTTCCATTTTTATGTTTCCATATTGTTCATTGTTCTTGACACGTGGTTTCCACGAGTCTGAGTTTTGGTTGAGCCGCCAGCCCAACAACGATTAAGAGTTCAGCTATCCATTGTGTTTGTGAGAATTGCTCTCACCTAACGTAGATTCATCCCTTCTATTCCAACTAACTGGGGATCAAGCCCCAAGGTTTATTGAGAGCATGATGGTCCAGAGCTCGGTGATTGTTCCCAGTGGTAATGGTCTGGTGGTGGCGGGTAAGGAGATTCTAGAGTTTGCTAGGGGTCTAGTTCCACGTCATAAAGGCTGTAGAATCTTAGCCGGTCAAAACGGCTTAAGACCACGTGGCGTGGGATTCGGCTAGAGTAGTAGCCCTGGGGTCCCTTGGATTGAAGAGAAGATAAATCAAAATACAGGTAGAGTAAGGAGTAAAGGACAGAGAAAGGGTCGATAACCCCCCCCCCCCCCAGTGCAACACCCACAGCTAGTGTCTGAGAGTGGAACTATCACTCCCACAGCCAGTGTCTGCGAGAAGAACTATCACACACACAGCCAGTGTCCAAGAGTAGAACTATTACTCCTACAGCCAGTGTCCGAGAGTAGAACTATCACTTCTACAGCATGTGTCTGAGAGTAGAACAATCACTTCCACAGACAGTGTCCGAGAGTAGAACTATCACTCCCATAGCCAGTGTCAGCGAGTAGAGCTATCTCATCCACAGCCAGTGTCCGGGAATAGAACTATTACTTAACCAGCCAGTGTCCGAGAGCAGAACTATCACTCCCACAGCCAGTGTCCAAGAATAGAACTATCACTTCCACAGACAGTGTCCGAGAGTAGAACTATCACTCCCATAGCCAGTGTCAGCGAGTAGAGCTATCTCATCCACAGCCAGTGCCCAAGAGTGGAACTATCACTCATACAGCCAATGTCCGAGAGTAGAACTATCAGTCCCAGAGCTTGTGTCCGGGAGAAGAACTATCACTCCCACACCCAGTGTCCAACAGTAGAACTACCACTCACACAGCCAATTTCTGAGAGAAGAACTGTCACTTCCACAGCGATTGTCCGAGAGTAGAACTATCACTCCCACAGTCAGTGTCCGTGAGTAGAACTATCACACCTACAGCCAGTGTCCGAAAGAAGAAATATCACTCCCTCAGCCAGTGTCCGAGAGTAGAACTATCACCCCCACAGCCGTTGCTCGCGAGTGGTACTATCACTCCCACAGCCAATGACTGCAAGAAGAACTATCACACCCACAGGCAGTGTCCGAGAGTAGAACTATCACTCCAACAGTTATTGTCCGAGAGTAGAACTATCATTTCTAGAGACACTGTCCGAGAGTAGAACTATAACTTACACAACTTGTGTCCGAGAATAGAACTATCACTTCCTCAGCCTGTGTCTGAGAGTAGAACTATCACTCTCAAAGCCTATCTTGAGGTTATCTTGAGATGATTTAGGGGCTTTTAGTGTCCCCGCGGCCCGGTCCTCGACCACGCCTCCACCCCCAGGAAGCAGCCCGTGACAGCTGACGGGCTGCTATAGTAAAATAGGTACCCAGGTACCTATTTTACTGCTAGGTAACAGGGGCATAGGGTGAAAGAAACTCTGCCCATTGTTTCTCGCCGGCGAGTGGGATCGAACCCAGGACCACAGGATCACAAATCCGGCGTGCTGTCCGCTCGGCCGTCCGGCTCCCACACTGTGGGAGTATGGGAGGGAAGCCTGTGCCCAAGAGAAGAACTATCACTTCTTCGGCCAGTGTCCGACAGTTGAACTATACCTCCCACAGCCGTTGTCCGCAAGAGATCTATCACTCTAACAGCCAATATCCGAGATTAGAACTATCACTCCCACAGCCAGTGTCCGAGAATAGATCCATCACTCCCACATCCAGTGTCCGAGAGTAGAGCTATCTCACCCACAGCCAGTGTCCGAGAGTGGAACTTTCACTCCCGCTGTCAGTGTCCGAGAGTAGATCTATCACTCCCACAGCCAGTGTCCGAAAGAAGAAATATCACTCCCACAGCCCCTGTCGGAGAGTTGAACCATCACTTCCACAGCCAGTGTCCGAGAGTAGAACTATCACTCCAACAGCTATTGTCCGAGAGTAGAACTATCACTTAAACAGCCAGTGTCCGAAAGTAGAACTATCACTTCCAGAGCCTTTTTCTGAGAGTGGAACTATCACTCCCACAGCCAGTGTTTGAGAGTAGAACTATTACTTCCACAGCCAGTGTCCGAGAGTAGAACTATCACTCCCACAGCCAGTGTCCGAGAGTAGAACTATCACTCCCACAGCCAATGTCCAACAGTAGAACTATGACTCCCACAGCCTATGTCTGGAAGGAGAACTATCACTTCCACACCCAGTGTCTGAGAGTAGAACTATCACTCCCACAGCCAGTGTCCGAGATTAGAACTATTACTTCCACAGCCAGTGTCCGAAAGTAGAACTATCACACCCACAGCCAGAGTCTGAGAGAAGAACTATCATTCACACAACCATTGTCAGAGTGTGGAACTATCACTCACACAGCCAGTGTCCGAAAGTAGAATTATCACACCGACAGCCAATGTCCGAGAGTTGAACTATCACCCTCACAGCAAGTATACGAGAGTAGAACTATCATTCCCACAGCCGGTGACTGAGAGCAGAACTATCACTCCCACAGCCAGTTTCCGAGAGGAGAATTATTACTCCCACAGCCAATGTCTGAGAGAAGAATTGTCACTTCCACAGCGATTGTCCGTGAGTAGAACTATCACTTCCACGGCCAGTCACCGAGAGTAGAACTATCACCTCCACCGCCAGTGTCCGAGAATAGAACTATCACTCCCACAACCATTGTCCGAGAGCAGAACTATCACTTCCACAGCCAGTGTTCGAGAATAGAACTATAACTCCCAAAGCCAGATTCCGAGGGAAGAACTATCACCCCCACAGCCAGTGTTCGAGAGTAGAACTATTACTTCCACAGCTAGTGTCCGAGAGTAGAAATATAACTCCCACAGCCAGTGTCCGAAAGAAGAAATATCACTCCCACAGCCCCTGTCGGAGAGAAGAACTGTCACTTCCACAGCGATTGTCGGAGAGTAGAACTATCACTCCAACAGCCATTGTCCGAGAGTGGAACTATCACTCCCACAGCCAGTATCCGAGGGAAAAATTATACCTCCCACAACCATTGGCCGCAAGTGGAACTATCATTCCCACAGCCAGTGTCCGAGAGTAGAACTATCACTACCACAGCCAGTGTCTGAGAGTAGAACTATCACTCCCACAGCCGGTGTCCGAGAGTAGAACTATCACTCCCACAGCCAGTGTCCGAGAGTAGAACTATCACCTCCACCGCCAGTGTCCAAGAATAGAACTATCAGTCCCACAGCCATTGTCCGAGAGTGGAACTATCACTCCCACAGACTGTGTCCGAGAGTAGAACTATCACTACCACAGCCAGTGTCTGAGAGCATAACACTCACTCCCACAGCCAGTGTCTGAGAGTAGAACTATCACTCCCACAGCTAGTGTCCGAGAGTAGAACTATCACTTCAACAGTGTCCGAGAGTAGAACTATCACTCCCACAGCCAGTGACCGAGAGTAGAACTTTCACTTCCACTGCCAGAGTCCGGGAGTAGAACTGTCACTCCCACAGCCAGTGTCTGAAAGAAGAACTATCACTCCCACAGACAGTGTCCGAGAATAGAACTATCACTCCCACAGCCATTATCCGAATGAAGAACTATCACTCCCACAGCCAGTGTCCGAGAGTAGAACTATCACTTCCACAGCCAGTGTCCGGGAGTAGAACTGTCACTCCCACAGCCAGTGTCTGAAAGAAGAACTATCACTCCCACAGACAGTGTCCGAGAATAGAACTATCACTCCCACAGCCATTATCCGAAAGAAGAACTATCACTTCTACAGCCTGTGTCAGAGAGTAGAACCATCACCTCTACAGCCAGTGTCCGATAGTAGAACTATCACTTCCCAGCCAGTGTCTGAGAGTAGAACTATCACTCCTGCAGCCACTGTCCGAGAGTAGAACTATTACTTCCACAGCCACTGTCCGAGAGCTGAACTATCACTTCGACAGCCTGTGTCTGAGAGTAGAACTATCACTCCCACAGCCAGTGTCCGAGAGTAGAACTATTATTTCCACTGCCAATGTCCGAGAGTAGAAATATCACTCCAACAGCAATTGACCGAAAGTGGAACTATCACTCCCACAGCCAATGTCTGAGAGTAGAACTATCACTCCCGCAGCCAGTGTCCAAGAGTAGAACTATCACTCCCACAGACAGTGTCCGAGAGTAGAACTATCACTCCCACAGCTTTTGTCCGAAATCAGAACTATCACACCAAACGGCAGGGTCCGAGAGTAGAACTATTACTTTTACAGCCAGTATCCGAGAGTAGAACTATCACTTCCACAGCCAGTGTCCTAGAGCAGAACTATCACTCCCACTGTCAGTGTCAGAGAGTAGAACTATCACTCCGACAGCCAGTGTCCGAGAGATGAACTACCACTCCATCAGCCGTTGTCAGCAAGTAGAACTATCACTCCCACAGCCAGTGTCCGCGAGTGGAACTATCACCTCCAAAGCACGTGTCCGACAGTTGAACTATACCTCCCACAGCCGTTGTCAGCAAGTAGAACTATCACTCCCACAGCCAGTGTCCGCGAGTGGAACTATCACACCCTCAGCCAGTGTCCGAGAGTAGATCTATCACTCCCACATCCAGTGTCCGAGAGTAGAACTATCACTCCCGCGGTCAGTGTCAGAGATGTAGAACTATCACTC
This sequence comes from Procambarus clarkii, assembly GCF_040958095.1. Classification (NCBI taxonomy): domain Eukaryota; kingdom Metazoa; phylum Arthropoda; class Malacostraca; order Decapoda; family Cambaridae; genus Procambarus; species Procambarus clarkii. The sequence continues at coordinate 37,951,762 of NC_091175.1, forward strand.
CCACAGCCAGTGTCCGAGAGATGAACTACCACTCCATCAGCCAGTGTCCTAGAGAAGAACTATAACTCCCACAGTCAGTGTCCGCGAGTAAAACTGTCACTCCCGATAGGCAATGTCAGAGAATAGAACTATCACTCTCACAGCTATTGTCCGAAAGTAGAACTATCACTACCACATCCAGTGCCAGAAAGTGGAACTATTACTTACACAGCTTGTGTCCTAGAGTAGAACTATCACTTCCACAGCGATTATCCGAGAGCAAAACTATCACTCCCACCGCCTGGGTCCGAGAGTAGAACTATCACTCCCACAGCCATTGTCGGAGTGAGGAACTATCACTCACACAGCTAGTGTCCGAGAGTAGAACTATCACTCCCACAGTTTGTGTCCAAGAACTGAACTATCACAGTTGGTCTTCGAGAGTAGAATTTCACACTTACAGCCAGTGTCTAAGAGTTGAATTATCACACCAACAGGCAGTGTCCGGGAGTGGAACTATCTCTCCCACAGCTTTTGTCCGAGAGTAGAACTATCACTCCCACAGCCAGTGTCCGAGAGTCGAACTTTCACTCCAATAGCTTGTTTCCGAGAGTGGATCTATCACTCCCACAGCCAGTGTCCAGGTATAGAACTATCACTCCCACAGCCAGTGTCCAGGTATAGAACTATCACTCCCACAGCCAATGTCCGAGAGTAAAACTGTCACTCCCACAGCTTGTGTCCGAAAGCAGAACTATCACTCCCACAGCAGTTGTCCGTGAGTGGAACTATCACTCCCACAGCCAGTATCCGAGAGTAGAACTATTACTCCCACAGCTTTTGTCCGAGAGTAGAACTATTACTCCCACAGCTAGTGACCGAGAGTGGAACTATCACTCCCACAGCCAGTGTCCAGGTATAGAACTATCACTCCCACAGCCAATGTCCGAGAGTAAAACTGTCACTCCCACAGCTTGTGTCCGAAAGCAGAACTATCACTCCCACAGCAGTTGTCCGTGAGTGGAACTATCACTCCCACAGCCAGTATCCGAGAGTAGAACTATTACTCCCACAGCTTTTGTCCGAGTGTAGAACTATCACTCCCACAGCCGTTGTCCGCGAGAGGAACTATCACTCCAAACAGCCAGTGTCCGAGATTACAACTTTCACTCCCACAGTCAATTTCCGAGATTAGAACTATCTCTCCCACAGCCAATGTCCGAGAGTAGAACTATCACACCCACAGCCAGTGTCTGAGAGTAGAACTATCACACCCAAAGCCAGTGTCCGAAAGTAGAACTATCACTCCCACAGCCAGTGTCCGAGAGTAGAACTATCACTCCCACAGTCAGTGTCCGCGAGTTGAACTATCACTCCCTCAGCCAGTGTCTGAGAGTAAAACTATCACACCCAAAGCCAGTGTCCGAAAGTAGAACTATCACTCCCACAGCCAGTGTCCGAGAGTACAACTATCACTCCGAATTCTAGTGTCTGCGAGAAGAACTATCACACCTACAGCCATTGTCCGATAGTGGAACTATGACTCCCACAGCTTGTGTCTGAGGGTAGAACTATCATTTCCACAGCTTGTGTCTGGAAAGTGAACTATCACTTCTACAGCCAGTGTCCGAGAACAGAACTATCACTCCCACAGCCTGTGCCTGGAAGGAGATCTATCACTTCCACAGCCAATGACTGAGAGTATAACTGTCACTTCCAAAGCCAGTGTCTGATAGAAGAACTATCACTCCCACTGCCAGTGTCCGAGAGAGGAACTATCTCTCTCACAGCCGTTGTCCGCGAGTGAAAATATCACCCCACACAGCCAGTGTCCGAGATTAGAACTATCTCTCCCACAGCCAGTGTCCGAGAGTAGAACTATCACTCTCTCCACCAGTGTCTGAATGTAGAACTATCACTCCAACAGCCAGTGTCCGAGGGTAGAGCTTTCTCTCCCACAGCCAGTGTCCGAGAGTGGAACTATCACTCTCACAGCCAGTGTCCGAGAGTAGAACTATCACTCCCACAGCCTGTGTCTGGAAAGAGAACTATAACTTCCACATCCAGTCTCTGAGAGTAGAACTATCACTCCCTCCGCCAGTGTCCGAGAATAGAACTATCACTCCAACAGCAGTTGTCCGAGAGTGGAACTATCACTCCCACAGCCAGTGTCCGAGAGTAGAATTATCACTCCCACAGCCAGTGTCCGAGAGTTCAACTATCACTCCCACAGGCAGCGTCCGAGAGTAGAACTATCACTTCAACAGCAGGTGTCCGAGAGTGGAACTATAAATCGCACAGCTAGTATACTAGAGTGGAACTATCACTCCTGCAGCCAGTGTCAGAGAGTGGAACTATCACTCCCATAGCCGGTGTTCGAGAGTAGAACTATCACTCCCGCAGCCATTGTATGTCAGTGGAACTATAACTCCCGCAGGTATTGTCCGAGAGTAGAACAATCAATTGCACAACCAGTGTCCGAGAGTAGAACTATCACTCCCACAGCCGTTGTCCGCGAGTGGTACTATTACTCCCACAGCCAGTGTCCGAGAGTGGAACTATCACTCTCACAGCCAGTGTCCAAGAGTAGAACTATTGCTCCCGCAGCCAGTGTCCGAGAGTGGAACTATCACTCCCACAGCCAGTGTCCGAAAGAAGAACTATCACTCCCACAACCAGTGTCCGAGAGTACAACTATCACTCCCACAGCCAGTGTCCGAAAGTGGAACTATCACTCCCACAGCCAGTGTCCGAGAGTACAACTATCACTCCCACAGCCAGTGTCCGAAAGTGGAACTATCACTCCCACAGCCAGTGTCCGAGAGTACAACTATCATTCCGAAAGCTAGTGTCTGCGAGAAGAATTATCACACCTACAGCAATTGTCCGAGAGTGGAACTATGACTCCCACAGCTTGTGTCTGAGGGTAGAGGTATCTTTCCGACAGCCAGTGTCCGAGAGTGGAACTATTATTTCCATAGACAGTGTCCGCGAGTGGAACTATCACTCTCACAGCCAGTGTCCGAGAGCAAAACAATCACTCCCACAGCCAGTGTCCGAAAGTAGAACTGTTACTTCCACAGCCAGTGTCTGAGAGTAGAACTATCACTCCCACAGCTTGTGTCTGAGAATAGAACTATCACTCCCACAACCTGTGCCTGGAAGGAGATCTATCACTTCCACAGCCAGTGTCTGAGAGTAGAACTATGACTCCCACTGCCAGTGTCCGAGAGAGGAAGTATCACTCTCACAGACGTTGTCCGCGAGTGAAAATATCACTCCACACAGACAGTGTCCGAGATTACAACTTTCACTCCCACAGCCAGTGTCCGAGAGTAGAACGATCACTCCCATAACCGGTGTTCGAGAGTAGAACTATCACTCCCGCAGCCATTGTATGTCAGTGGAACTATAACTCCCGCAGGTATTGTCCGAGAGTAGAACAATCAATTGCACAACCAGTGTCCGAGAGTAGAACTATCACTCCCACAGCCGTTGTCCGCGAGTGGTACTATTACTCCCACAGCCAGTGTCCGAGAGTGGAACTATCACTCTCACAGCCAGTGTCCAAGAGTAGAACTATTGCTCCCGCAGCCAGTGTCCGAGAGTGGAACTATCACTCCCACAGCCAGTGTCCGAAAGAAGAACTATCACTCCCACAACCAGTGTCCGAGAGTACAACTATCACTCCCACAGCCAGTGTCCGAAAGTGGAACTATCACTCCCACAGCCAGTGTCCGAGAGTACAACTATCACTCCCACAGCCAGTGTCCGAAAGTGGAACTATCACTCCCACAGCCAGTGTCCGAGAGTACAACTATCATTCCGAAAGCTAGTGTCTGCGAGAAGAATTATCACACCTACAGCAATTGTCCGAGAGTGGAACTATGACTCCCACAGCTTGTGTCTGAGGGTAGAGGTATCTTTCCGACAGCCAGTGTCCGAGAGTGGAACTATTATTTCCATAGACAGTGTCCGCGAGTGGAACTATCACTCTCACAGCCAGTGTCCGAGAGCAAAACAATCACTCCCACAGCCAGTGTCCGAAAGTAGAACTGTTACTTCCACAGCCAGTGTCTGAGAGTAGAACTATCACTCCCACAGCTTGTGTCTGAGAATAGAACTATCACTCCCACAACCTGTGCCTGGAAGGAGATCTATCACTTCCACAGCCAGTGTCTGAGAGTAGAACTATGACTCCCACTGCCAGTGTCCGAGAGAGGAAGTATCACTCTCACAGACGTTGTCCGCGAGTGAAAATATCACTCCACACAGACAGTGTCCGAGATTACAACTATCTCTCACACAGCCAGTGTCCGGGAGTAGAACTATCGCACCCACAGCCAGTGTCCGAGAGTAGAACTATCACTCCCACAGCCAGTGTCCGAAAGTAGAACTATCACTCCAACAGCCAGTGTCCGAGGGTAGAGCTATCTCTCCGACAGCCAGTGTCCGAGAGTGGAACTATCACTCCAACAACCAGTGTCCGAGAGTGGAACTATCACTCTCACAGCCAGTGTCCGAGAGTAGAACTATCACTCCCACAGCCAGTGTCCGAGAGTAGAACTATCACTCCCAAAGCTAGAGAACTACTTAGATTCTGTGACAAATTTTCACTCAATCAGCAGATATCGGAGCCAACGAGAAATGAAAATATTCTAGATCTGGTCTTTACGAACAATGAAGACATTATCAGAGACATTACGATATCCGATACCACATACTCGGATCACAAGCTCATTGAAGTGCAAACGACCATCAATACTCAGAATAGACCTAAAACGTTGATAAAGCGAGAGGGGCTATTCAGTAAATTCAATTTTAATAATAAAAGGATTGACTGGGAGATAATAAACAGGGAACTTACAAAGATTCCATGGGGAACTGTTCTAAGTAATACAAGTCCTACAGAAGGAATAGAAAAACTGACATCCGAAGCGTATCAAGTCTGTCTGAAACATGTTCCTTTGAGGAAAGCCAGAAAGAGATCTAACGTAGAAAAAGAACGCAGACGACACTATAAAAGCAGGAAAAAAATAACGGAACTGCTTATGCAGACACGAATTTCCCGTCAAAGAAGGAATAATTTAAATAGGGAGATTGAAGAAATCGAGCGGAAATTGAAACACTCATATGAAACTGAAGAAAGGCAGTTAGAACAGAAAGCAATTCAGGAAATAAAGAAAAATCCAAAATATTTCTTCTCATATGCGAAATCAAAAGCAAAAACCACTGCCAGTATTGGACCTATTCGTACAAGTGAAGGTTCATACACGGAGGATGACAAAGAAATTAGTGAAATCCTAAAAAAGCAGTATGAGGACATGTTTAGCACTCCAATAAACAACATGAAGGTGGAAGATCCAGACAATTTCTTTATGCGGGATATTCAAACCCCTGTAAATATAACTGATATAAACACGAGCGCACTAAATTTTGAAAGAGAAATTGAAAACATGCCTATGCACTCGGCCCCAGGTCCAGACTCATGGAATTCAATATTTATAAAGAAATGCAAAGTGCCGGTAGCACAGGCACTCAGTATAGTGTGGAGGAAGAGCTTGGACACGGGGGAGATACCAGATGCACTTAAAGTAGCAGACATAGCCCCTCTACACAAGGGAGGGAGCAAAGCATTGGCAAAGAATTATAGACCAGTTGCACTAACATCGCACATCATAAAAGTATTTGAGAGAGTGATTAGGAGTCAGGTCACCAATTTCATGGAGACCAATGACCTTCACAACCCAGGCCAACATGGATTTCGAGCGGGAAGATAGTGCCTCTCACAGCTACTTGAGCACAACGACAAAGTCACTGAGGCATTAGAAGAAAAACAGAATGCTGATGTGATATACACGGACTTCGCAAAGGCTTTCGATAAATGTGACCATGGCGTGATAGCACACAAAATGAAGTCAATGGGAATAACCGGTAAAGTAGGACGCTGGATACTCAGTTTTCTGTCAAACAGGACTCAGCGAGTAACGGTTAACCATATAAAATCTAGTCCAAGTGCAGTTAAAAGCTCTGTACCTCAGGGTACAGTCCTTGCACCGCTGCTTTTCCTTATTCTCATATCAGATATAGACAAAAATACAAGTCACAGCTTCGTATCATCCTTTGCAGATGACACAAAAATCAGTATGAAAATTACCTCGGCTGAAGACATTGAAAAACTTCAAGCTGATATTAATAAAGTTTTCGACTGGGCATCAGAAAATAACATGATGTTTAACAGTGATAAATTCCAGGTACTCAGGTACGGTAAAAATGAGGACCTTAAACATAATACAGAGTACAAAACACAATCAAATGTACCCATAGTAGACAAACAGCATGTAAAGGATTTGGGAATAATAATGTCTGACGACCTAACGTTTAAGGAGCATAACCAAGCAAATATTGCGACAGCCAGAAAAATGATAGGATGAATTACGAGAACTTTCAAATCCAGGGATCCCATCACAATGGTTGTACTCTTCAAGTCAATTGTGTTCTCCCGTCTTGAGTACTGCTCAGTACTCACTTCCCCCTTCAGAGCAGGAGAGATTGCTGAAATAGAGGGAATACAGAGAACATATACGGCACGCATAGACGCAATAAAGCACCTAAATTATTGGAATCGTCTCAAAGCCCTCCAAATGTACTCACTAGAAAGAAGACGAGAGAGATATCAAATAATATACACCTGGAAGATACTGGAGGGCCAAGTACCAAATCTACACAGTAAAATAACAACGTACTGGAGTGAACGATATGGAAGAAACTGTAGAATAGAACCAGTGAAGAGCAGAGGTGCCATAGGCACAATCAGAGAACACTGTATAAACATCAGAGGTCCGCGGTTGTTCAACGTCCTCCCAGCAAGCATAAGAAATATTGCCGGAACAACCGTGGACATTTTCAAGAGGAAACTAGATTTATTCCTCCAAGGAGTGCCGGACCAACCGGGCTGTGGTGGGTATGTGGGCCTGCGGGCCGCTCCAAGCAACAGCTAGTGGACCAAACTCTCACAAGTCAAGCCTGGCCTCGGGCCGGGCTTGGGGAGTAGAAGAACTCCCAGAACCTCATCAACCAGGTATCAACCAGTGTCTGCGAGAAGAACTATCACACCTACAGCCTGTGTCTGGAAAGAGAACTATAACTTTCACAGCCAGTGTCCGAGAATAGAACTATCACTCCAACAGCAGTTGTCCGAGAGTGGAAATATAAGTCGCACAGCCAGTGTCTGACAGTAGAACTATCACTAACACAGCCAGTATCCGAGAGTATAAGTATAAATCCCATAGCCGGTGCTCGAGAGTAGAACTATCACTCCCACAGCTAGTGTCCGAGAGTAGAACTATTACTCCGACAGACAGTGTCCGAGAGTGGAACTATCACTCCCACAGCTTTTGTCCGACAGTAGAACTATTACTCCCACAGCTAATGACCGAGAGTGAAACTATCACTCCCACAGCTTGTGTCCGAGAGTAGAACTATCAATTCCACAGCCTGTGTCTGAGAGTAGAACTATCACTTTCACAGTCAGTGTCCGAGAGTAGAACTATCACTCCCACAGCTTGTGTCCAAGAGTAGAACTATCACTCCCACAGCATGTGTTCGAGAGTAGAACAATCACGCCCACAGCCTGTGCCTGGACGGAGAACTATCACTTCCACAGCCAGTGTCTGAGAGTAAAACTAATAGTTCCACAGCCAGTGTCCGATAGTAGAACTATCACTTCCACAGCCTGTGTCTGAGAGTAGAATTATCACTCCCACTGCCAGTGTACGTGAGTAGACTGTGGGAATTATCACTCCCACTCCCAGAAAATAAGAGGTCAGTGGGAGAAATATATGCAATAAACGTCAGTGAGCAATTTAATAATATAGGCAGAGAAAGAGCATCTTTTAAATGTTAGTAGGGAATAATATGTCGACAGTTTGTGGCGTTATGTGATGCAAGCGGGCAATGTAACGTCACTTGAGTTGCCGCAGTGGTCAGAGGTGAATGTGCGTTTCAGTGTCTGAGGAATATTGAAGAATACAGCTCTGTATGAAGTGTTTGAATGTCAGCTACAGTGTATAACTGTGTGGAGGAAGCTGCCAAGGACGTGATGCACGCAGCCTCTTGGTATTTATGAAAATTTGGAGACGACCTCATTCCTAGTGGTGGTCATATCTGAGTGGAACTCTAGGTGTCTTTGTGTGGAAGATAACCAGGTGTCTTTGTGTGGCGCCTGCCAGGCGACTATGTGAGTTCAAGTCAGGATCAGAAGAGCTGTGAGGCAGTCACGAAGAAACTTTGTTGGATGTCTTAGAGGATGACATTTTGGGAGCGCCAGAGTTGAGCGCCCTAACATTACAGATTCTACAGTAAGCTCATTTATCAGTGGTTATAGTGGTTGCCTGTGCTTGGCCATGTGACCAGCGATCAGGCAAGTGTATATAGGCATGCAGGATATATTTTTATTAAGACAGTGAGCTAAAATAAGCAGTTAGAGACAAGAGAATATGCTGGAAGGAGGAGCAGTACACCCTTTCTTGCAGGAGGTCAGTGGGCGACTAAGGGGCAGAGGTTCCCAACGTTGCGACTGACTGGGACGGAGGCCCCAGCTTCGTGTCAAGACATGTTTCCAGTGTAGACTCGCCCAGGATGGGAGAATACTCACGACAGTTGGACCGGCGCGGAGTGGTGACAGAGGGCGAGATATAGTACTAGGATATAGGTTCATTATTTATGTTTTTGTAGGAAAACATTTTATTGGCATGGTAATGGAATTTCAGGTTTGTGTGGGAAGAAGTTAATCGAGGAACTTCGAGGATTGAGAAGAAGTGTATGTTGAACTCTGAGGTAGACCAGAACTCCAAAGGAAGAGGTTGAACTTCGAGCTGTGTAGGAGAGCTACACGTTTTATTTGTGGAGCTGGTGAAGGAGCTACACTGATATTGGAGTAGGACTTCATGTGCAGCGGATGGAGAGAACTACCAAAGTTCCTTACCTGATATTGGAGGACCCCAGATATATGTTATTGGTAGTGAGACTGAAGGAAGTGAACAGAGGATCATCTGTATTGTTGTGCCATATATTTCAGCCCCAAGCAGTGAGTGGGTAGTTGGTTGTGTACCATGAGACCAGCAGCAGGCTGATGTAGATAGTTGGTAAAGTCATGATATGATATTGAAGTGCTACCGGTTTGAAGCAGGTTAAAGTGCTGTAGTGTAATAGTGTATTATATATCTTTCGTTGTGTACGTTTTTATGTATTAAATGTTTGTTAACAGATCGTCTTTGCTCTTGTCCTGGTCAGGTTTCCTGAAAAGTGAGAGAAAGAGAGAGAGAGAGAGTCACGGTTACAGACAGGGGGACAGTGAACAATAGTTCACAAAAAGGAAATTTAGGAGATCATCCCAAACAAGGAGAGAGCAGGGAGTCACAGCGGCTCGAGAAGGGTGTGTACTCAAGACAACGAGGCCAGTGTAGCATCCACACCCCTAAATAAAGGTGACACTGAACCCCTCTACAAGATCAAGATGTGTACTGGGTGATCTCCCAGTTAATTGCAAGCACTCCAATGTCCATTGCTGGTCGACCGACTGTAGCAGGAGTGTGGTTGCCGAGGTTGGCAGTTTTTCTATCAGGGGAGTGGTTGGGGTCTCGTTTCGCCTATACGCAAGTAACAGTGTGGTGTAATAACTAGCAGCTCTTTTCAGTAAAATCCCCAGACCTCCCAATACCTGACTCCTGAGGATTGCCAAGATTACTGGACGGTGAATAACAGTGTGTTAAAATCGTTTCTGCTAACGCCAGAATCTAATAGGTAGCAATTTCAGAAAATGGGGAAAGCTCCTGCCAGCACTTCCGCAGACACAGCTAGTGATCTAGAGTGACGTTTCCAGAGATGAACTGAGGCTGTTGGAGTGTATGTGTGAGTGTGTGTGTGAGTGTGTGTGTGTGTGTGTGTGTGTGTGTGTGTGTGTGTGTGTGTGTGTGTGTGTGTGTGTGAGGAGGATAGACTGGGGCCCAGTCTATCCTTCCGTGATTGAAGTCCCCTATGATGAGCAGATGGGATCTATTTCTACTGGCAGCAGTGGCTACTCTCTGAATTATAGTGTTGACTGCCATGTTGTTTCTATCATACACTTGTCAAGGGTCTTCTGTCGTTTGGTTGATGGTTTTATATCACTACTATTACTACTTCTGGTCCTCCCATCGTCATGGTATCTGCTATGTAGTCTCTGAATCCCTCACAGCCTGATTCAGTTCATCTCCTCAAAACTCCACTCCTTTCTTATCAGTATTGCCACTCCGCCTCCTCCCCTTCTTTCCCTCTCCTTATTACAGTGTATTTCTGGGTAAACTCCACATCCGTTATAATTCCTGAGAGTTTTGTTTCTGTGAATCCATTTACATCCAGGTTAACTTCTTGTGCTCTTCCCTAAGTTTACTTGCCTTGCTTGTAATCCCATCTATGTTTGAGTACATAACCTTGAAACTGACTCTCTTCCTTCTATCCTCAGTTCGTTGGTTCCAATGAAAAAATAGAGCAAGGGGTGTCCGGGGTGGAAGGGGCCTAGGAAGGTGGACCTTAGGGATCTGGGGTGATAGGGGGGGCTAGGAGGATCCTGTATGGGGAAGCTAGGTGGGTCTGGGGTGGTGTTGCAGAGGGGGTCTGGAGTTGGGGGTCAATTTGGGCTTGGGATGAGGGAGGAGAAAGGGCTTGTGAAACGGGGGGTGGGAGGTCATTCAGGGCCTGGGGTCAAGGAGCAGGGGGGGAGGGGGATTTTGTGTGTGTGTGTGTGTGTGTGTGTGTGTGTGTGTGTGTGTGTGTGTGTGTGTGTGTGTGTGTGTGTGTGTGTGTGTGTGTGTGTGTGTGTGTGTGTACTCACCTATTTGTGCTTGCGGGGGTTGAGCTTTGGCTTTTTGGTTCCGTCTCTCAACTGTCAATCAACTGGTGTACAAATTCCTGAGCCTACTGGGCTCTATCATATTTACATTTGAAACTGTGTATGGAGTCAGCCTCCACCACATCACTGCCCAATGCATTCCACCTGTTAACTACCCTGACACTGAAAAAGTTCTTTCCAACGTCCCTGTGGCTCATTTGGGTACTCATTTTCCACCTGTGTCCCCTTGTTCGCGTATCACTAGTGTTGAATAGTATATCCTTGTCTACCCTGTCAATTCCCCTGAGGATTTTGTAGGTTGTGATCATGTCTCCCCTCTCTCTTCTGTCTTCCAGTGTCGTAAGTTGCATTTCATGCAGCCTTTCCTCGTAACTCATGCCTCTTAGTTCTGGGACTAGTCTAGTGGCATACCTCTGAACTTTTTCCAGCTTCGACTTGTGCTTGACAAGGTACGGGCTCCATGCTGGGGCCGCATACTCCAGGATTGGTCTTACATATGTGGTATACAAGATTCTGAATGATTCCTTACACAGGTTATTGAAGGCTGTTCTGATGTTAGCCAGCCTCTCATATGCCGCAGACGTAATTCTTTTTATGTGGGCTTCAGGAGACAGTTTTGGTGTGATATCAATTTCTAGATTTTTCACTCTTTCCGTCTCATTATGTACTTCATCTCCTATTCTGAATCCTGTGTCTGGCCTCCAGTTTCCACCGCTTAGTTTTATTACTTTGCATTTACTCGGGTTAAACTTTAGCAGCCATTTGTTGGACCATTCAGTCTGTCTAGGTCGTCCTGTAGCCTCCTACTATCATCTTCTGTTTCAATCCTCCTCATAATTTTTGCATCATCATTGAGAGAAACGAGTTTATTCTCTCTGTGAGATCATTTACATATATCAGAAACAGTATAGGGCCAAGGACTGACCCCTGCGGGACTCAACTCCTGACGTCACGCCAAGCCGAGACTTCACCCCTCATAGTGACTCGTTGTCTTCTGTTGCTTAGGTACTCCCTTATCCAACGGAGTACCTTCCCTTTCACTCCAGCCTGCATCTCCAGCTTTCCACTAGCCTCTTGTGTGGTACTGTATCAAAGGCTTTCTGGGAATCCAAAAATATGCAGTCTGCCCACCCCTCTCTTTCTTGCCTGATTTTTGTTGCCTGGTCGTAGAATTCAATTATCCCTGTGAGGCAGGACTTGCCATACCTGAACCCATGTTGATGCTGTGTAACAAAGTTCTTTCGCTCCAGATGTTCCACTAGCTTTCGTCGCACAATCTTCTCCATCAGCTTGCATGGTATGCAAGCTAGGAAGTGTCTTAGGGACACTGGCCTGTAGTTCAGTGCCTCCTGTCTATCCCCTTTCTTGTATATCGAAACTACGTTAGCTGCTTTCCAAATTTCTGGCAGTCTCCCTGTTGCCAGTGATTTGTTATACACTATGGAGAGTGGCAGGCACAGTGCTTTTGCTCCTTCTTTTAGTATCCAAGGGGAGATTCCATCTGAGCCTATAGCCTTTGTCACATCCAACTCTAGTAAACACTTCCTTACTTCCCCGCTGGTAATCTCAAACTCTTCTAGTGGTTCCTGTTTAACAATTCCTTCTCTTATCTCTGGAATCTCTCCTTTCTCTAAGGTGAAGATCTCCTGGAATTTCTTATTCAGTTCCTCACACACTTCCTTGTCGTTTGAAGCGAATCCTTCTGCCCCTATCCTTATTTTCATTACCTGTTTCTTTACTTTTGTTTTTCTCCTGATGTGGCTGTGCAGCAATTTAGGCTGAGTCTTTGCCTTGCTTGCGATGTCATTTTCGTATTGTCTTTCTGCCTCTCTTCTCATCCTGACATATTCATTCCTGGCACTCTGGTATCTTTCTCTGTTCTTAAGTGTCTTGTTATTCCTATAGTTTCTCCATGCCCTTTACTTTGCTGTGTATGTGTGTGTGTGTGTTATTATGATGTTGCTGATGTTGGTGTTGATCGGTCCGTTTTCCGTCCTTCCTTTCGAGCAACCAACCCAAAATTCCGTAGAGTGCATATTTTGACCAGGAGATCACCCTGGGTGCTTCAGGCACTCGGAGAAGGGCTCAACATCACACGTTTAGGGGATGCGGCTCCAATACTGACCTCGTTGTCACGTGCAAACACCCACTCGAGCCCTTTGACTCCCCACTCTCTCCTTATTTGTTATGACCTCCTCAATCCCCTTTCTCTTATTATTATTCTGTTCTACCCTGTCCACAGCTGGGGTTCTTTCTCTCTCTCTCTCTTTTCTACTTTCTGGGAAGCCTCACTAGGACAAGGGCAAACACCGGCAAATTTGAATACATATACTGGACAAGGCACATGCACAATACATACACACACATATAATAATATGAATCCAACACTCTATACTATTGTAGTCAGGTTGCACTCCAATACCATCAGGACTCTGTCATCTGCTTATCAAGAGGTAGCCTAACTGCTGTCTTATCACTCATACCACCAACCTCACCAAGTAGGTCAAATCCCGCCTCTCAACCGTCAATCAACTGATGTAAAGGTTCCTGAGCCTATTGGGCTCTATCATATCTACATTTGAAACTGAGTATGGAGTGTGCCTTCACCACATCACTTCCTGATGCATTTCATTTCTCAAATACTCTGAATTAAAAAAATTAATGTCTCTATGGCTCATTTGGAAACTCAATTTCCACTTGTGTCCCCTAGTGCATGTGCCCCTTATGTTAAATAGTCTGTCTTTATCCACCCTTTCAATTCCTTTCAGAATCCTGTATGTGGTGATCATGTTACCCCTAACTCTTCTGTCTTCCAGCGACTTGAATCTTAATTCCCGTTGTCTCTCCTCGTAGCTCATACCCTTCAGTTCTGGTACTAGTCTGGTGGCAAACCATTGAACCTTTTCCAGTTTAATCTTATACTTGACTAGATATGGACTCCATGCTGGAGCTCCATAATCCACGATTGGTGTGACATATGTGGTATACAAAGTTCTGAATGATTCCTGACACAAGTTTCTAAAGGCCGTTCATATATTTGCCAACCTGATATATGTCGCAGATGTTATCCTCTTGATATGGGCTTCAGGAGACAGGTCTGGTGTGATCTCAACCCCCAAGTCTTTTTTTCTCTCTCTGACTCTTGAAGAATTTCATCTCCCAAATGATACCTTGTATCTGGCCTCCTGCTCACTACACCTATCTTCATTGCATTACATTTGCTTGGGTTAAACTCTAACAACCATTTGTTTGACCATTCCTTCTGTTTTTCCAGGTCTTCTTAAAGCCTCAAGCAGTTCTCCTCTGTCTTAATCTTTCTCAAAATTTTGGAATCGCCTGGAAACATTGAGAGGAATAAGTCTATACCCACTGGGAGATCATTTACGTATATCAGAAACAGGATAGGTCCGCGTACAGAGCCCTGTGGGACTCTATTGGTGACTTCATGCCAATCTGAGGTCTCATCCCTCACTGTAACTCTCTGCTTCCAATTGTTTAGGTACTCTCTTATCCACTGGAGCACCTTACCAGTTATTCCTGCCTGTTTCTCCAGCTTTTGTACCAGCCTCATATGGGGTACAGTGTCAAAGGCTTTCCGACAGTCCAAGAAAATGCAGTCCGTCTATCCTTCTCTTTTTTGCTTAATCTCTATCACCTGATCGTAAAATTCTATTAAATTATTGAGGCAAGATTTATCCTCTCTGAACGCATGTTTCCGGTTTGTCACAAAGTCCCTTCTCTCCTGATGTGTTACTAGGTTTTTCCATCATCTCGCATTGTATACAAGTTAAGGACACTGGCCTGTAGTTCAGTGCCTCTTGTCTGTCACCCTTTTTGTATTGGTACTACATTAGCCGTCTTCCATATTTCTGGTAGGTCTCCGGTCTCTAGTGACCTACTATACACTACAGAGACGGCAAGCGAAATGCTTCTGCATAATCTTTCAGTACCCATGGTGAGATGAGTGTGTGTGTGTGTGTGTGTCTGTGTGTGTCTGTGAGTTTTATGTACTTTTTGTGAAACTTATAAACGTGTGAGGTTATTTGTCACTAGTTTGTTACAAGTAAGAAGCTAAAAGTTAGAAAAACTGCAATGATAATGACCTGGAGCAGCGGGAGGAGGACGAGAGCGTGGTGGTGGCCCGAGAGCGTGGTCAGTGTCCCGCACCGCACCGGTACCCCACAACGGTACACCTTCACTGCAACACCTCTACACTCTCCTGGAGGGGGGTAACAGAGCCCAGTTATATAGGTCCTACCTCTCTTTATTTTGGTTTAACTAAAACTATAGTTCATTAGGGAAGTTATTATTATACATCAGCTCATATAAAGCCTGACCCCTAGTAAGTCATTAGCTTTGTGAATTTAATAGTTTCCATTAGATTTGAACATTATTTAGTGTAAAGTTACTTAGTAATTTACTAAGTTACAATCACGTTATTACGAGAAAGAAGCAGGAGCCATGTTCCAGACCTTCATAATAAAAACTAAATAGCAATTTAGACTTCACTTGTATAAAGAGAAATAATAGATACTATTCCAACCATGAAAACATGGATGAATGAAGAAAACAGGGAACTATCAGATAAGAACATAATTATTGAACACAAAATATATCACATTGATAGGCAGATCAGAAGATGAAAGAGTCACTAAAATTTTGTGTCAAACAGAGAATTTAGAAAAATCACAACACTGAAACTTTAGATAATTAAATGAAAATAGATAATGTAAGTAATTGGTGATATATTAATTGGGTAAATTGAAGGTAAGGATGGAAGTAACTGCAAAGGGCCTATTGGCCCATATTTCCTGATGTTTCTATATTGGAGCGGAGTCTTGAAGTGGGTAGAATATAGTTATGTACAACTATATGCTACCCACTTCAAGACTCCGCTCCGATATAGAAGCATCAGGAAATATGGGCCAATAGGCCCTTTGCAGTTACTTCTATCCTTACCTTTAATTTACCCAATTAATACCCATTGTTTCGTGTTCTGTCCTGTGTTGAAAGTTTTGTTCACCTCATCCAAAACTGATTGTAACATATCACCTCACCCAAAATGCGGGTATATAATGAAAGCTGTTTAAATCATATATATATATATATATATATATATATATATATATATATATATATATATATATATATATATATATATATATATATATATATATTATATATATATATACATATATATATATTGTGTGTCTCACAATAGACACACAAGCCTGGAAACCCACTTCGGCCAATCATTAGCCAGATACCCACACACACGTACAGACTGGCGAAGCGACTCAACGGCCTGCTGACTCCTTATGTCACTTGCGCCTTCAGCCTGAAGTCTCCAAAGGAATTTGTTGACTTACTGCGGGGCACACGGGCCACAGGGATAAGAGCCTCGTTGGACGTAGAATCACTGTTCACCAACGTACCTGTGGACGAGACAATCAGGATGATAGCCGACAGAGTGTATCGTGATCCAGCCTGTATTCCTCTTGACATACCAGAAAATATTCTAAGGAAACTACTCCAAGCTTGTACTAAAGAGGCACCCTTCTTGAGCCCGGATGGGCACATGTATAAGCAAGTAGATGGGGACGCCATGGGTTCTCCCCTAGGTGTCCTGTTTGCAAACTTCTACATGGGTACCATCGAGCAAAAAGTCTTGGTCGACATGAACTTGAAACCGGCCATATACTGCAGGTATGTTGACGACATTTTTACACAGGTACCTGATGTCAGACATCTGCAGGAGCTGAAGGAGGCATTTGAGCAGAGTTCCCTGCTGCGTTTCACTTACGAGATGGAAAAGGATGGGAAGCTGCCCTTTCTAGATGTAACAGTCATGGAAAAGAGCGGAGGTTTCCACACTGCAGTCTACACTAAGGAAACGAACATAGGAATGTGCCTAAATGCCAACAGCGACTGCCCAGACAGGTACAAGAGGAGTGTTGTTAACGCATATGTCGACCGTGCTCTCAGCCACAGCTCAGAATGGAAGCAAGTCGACGAAGAACTCTGTATGGTAAGGCAGGTCCTAGTCAACAACGGCTTCTCCAATGGTTTCGTCGAAGACATCATAAGAAGGAAAGTGAAACGCCATGCAACCTCTGAAGAGACAACTAACACAACACCTATACCCCCTATTAGACTATTTTACAGGAACTTCTTTTCCACAGCTCATAAAACGGAGGAAAGGGTCCTGAAAGATATTGTTAATAGAAACGTTATCCCTACAGACAAAAATCAGAGGATACAACTGACGATTTCTATAAAACCAGAAAAACGGCCAGCCTACTCATGAGAAACTCTCCAGACACAAGGCAAAACGCTTTAAAAGAGACCAACGTCGTCTATGCCTTCAAATGCCCTCTTGGGGACTGTAAGCTCCAAAAAACCCAGTATATAGGCACGACAACAACATCTCTTTCTAGGCGTTTAACGATGCATAAGCAACAGGGCTCACAGTGGTATGTGAAGTACTTGACTCTCAAACCGTTAGAGGTGGGGGGAAAGTGGGGTGAACGCTGCCCCCCCCCCCAACATGTGAGACATTGCGCCACTGTCTTTAGGCCTCCCCCTCCTTGTGACGTCACGGGACGCCTGAAGGTGAGTGAGGCCTGTGATTGGGTTAGGCATCTCTGCTCCTAGCTGAGTTTTGGCGCGAACAGCTGTTATTGGAAGCGGCACCATGGTGGTGTGCTGGCTTCCTACTGATTGGTCAAGAAAAAGTAGGGGAGGAAATATGGGCATTTTGAGTTCCCCTAGCCTGCCAAGTCGTCAGTTTGAGCTGGGCAGCGAGCTGGAGGAGACGTAGCAGCCTGCCACCTCCAACCCCGTTAATTGCTGTCATTCCCTTGTTACACAGTGTGGATGGCACTCCTGCCATCCTGGGTTGTGTCTAGGCCCAATTTGCGTGGAATTGGGGCTGATGAGGTACGGAAGGACCAGTGAAAAAGCCTCAGAGACAGCTGGCAGAGCCTCATGGTGTAACAGGTGGTTCGAATAACCTGTCTAGTGTTGATGGACAATTGGTGGAATATGGGCAGGGCCTCCTAGTGAAATTGTAGTGATATTACAGGCCCCTGTTGAACTTTGAATTCCGCCAGGCGGTGTCCGTGTCGTGACGCCGCCGGCCATTGTCACCCAAGTGTTTACTAGTTGTGTTTTTGCGGGGGTTGAGCTTTGCTCTTTCGGCCCGCCTCTCAACTGTCAATCAACTGTTTACTAACTACTTTTTTTTTTTTTTTTTTTTCACACCACACACACACACACACACCAGGAAGCAGCCCGTGACAGCTGACTAACTCCCAGGTACCTATTTACTGCTAGGTAACAGGGGCACTTAGGGTGAAAGAAACTTTGCCCATTTGTTTCTGCCTCGTGCGGGAATCGAACCCGCGCCACAGAATTACGAGTCCTGCGCGCTATCCACCAGGCTACGAGGCCCCCCTGTGTACGAGCGAGCATGCTGGTATGATGGGTTGTAAAGTGATCTCCCATCTACGTGTGTATGCCTGTAGGCGCAGCCAGCCAGCTGGGCTGAGGCCGCCCGTGGGCTACCCCAGGTCACCCGCGGCCACCCGCACTGCCCACCTTGGCCAGCTGCCCGGGGGGGGGGGGGGGGGGCCACCCACCCAGGCCACCCGCGCGGCCAAACCCCCACCCCGCGCCCCAGCTCAGCCCGAAGGGGGGGGGGGGAGTGCTGTGTCGTCATGCGCTAACCCTGACCACCCCTAAGACCACGAAGTGGCCACATGTTTGGGCCACGTGTTTAGGCCACTTTCCCTAGCATGCCTAGGGCCACATCTTGTCGATGCAGGAGGAGCGAGCTAGGTGTTTACAGCCAGAGAGGTAGTGACCAGGGATATGATTGTTGTGGCGGATTTAAAAAGAACGTGAGTACAATTATCATTGTGTAACAATGTGTTGAGGACTGGTGGAAAATCCCAGTAAGAGCTGTGTTGTCCCATAGCCCGCCAGGCTAGGGAAGCAGCTGAGTGACAGCTGTCAGTGGCACGTCCAGGTGACTGGTAGGACGGTACCTGGAGATGGATGTTGTACACAGTACCACACTGTAGATATAAAGTTATATATAAGTGTGTAGACAGACTCGAGTATGTAACCGGTCAGTGTAGAGATTTACCATATAAATGATCCAGTTGACGATTCTATAAAATCGGTCAGACTGGATTAGTGCTATGGAGGACCAGCATGTAAAATTATAATCATTAGAGGTAGGCAGGCCAGGTTGCAGGGATGTCAGTGGGGGGCCCTGAGGTCTGTGTAGTTAGAGATACATTTACCTGGTGATATAATTTTCATTGATTATGTGAATGCCATTTCTATGTGTTCATTTGCATGTTTTATGTACTGTGTTGTGTGGTGAGTCAGTAGATGTGATTGCTGACTGATTGCCTAATGATGTCATTAGCATGTGGGGTATGCTGATGGCATCATTATGTTGCAGGTTTGTGCAGTGTTGTTATCTGGTATTACGATATTATTGCCCTGGGAGCTGTGTTGAGGGTTTAAGGAACCTCTATGATTATTCAGGGGAATTCTCAGTACTTAATGAGAGCAGGCAATTGATTTGTTAATTGCCTTGCTGAGGTAAGTGTGTGCTCACAGTAGTCGTTGGCAACGGTTGCAAGATTAAGGGGGGGCAGTAATATTGGTATACTCTTGTTGTTGCACAACCGTGTGTCATTATTGTGTGGGCACAGTAATTAACGAGTTGCAGTAGCCACAACCATATGTGGGCAGTGCATTTGTGTTGTTGCATACCATTATAGTGTGACCTATGTAACACTGGGGTTACTTTGTTTCTTTAAGTTGTGTTGAGGACTTAAGGATTCAGTGAGTTAATTAGATAGGGGTAATTAACTGGATAAGGGGTGCACACTTATTGTTGAGTGAGTGAGGGCTGTTATGGGAGAACAGTGTTGAGCTTGAGTGAGATACGTCTCGGGAGCAATTAATTGTCAGTGTGACAACTAATTGACCACTCTAGCTAATTATGTAATTAGCCTTCTCATCATGAATTCACGTAGTGGGAGAGGATCTGTCAGAGTCTGTCAGTATTTGTGTTAACGTAATTTGCTCGGGACTAATTACCTTTCGGGGGTATAGCAATTAGTGGCTCATGATAATTAGTGGAGTAATTAACGTCTGGAGTCTTGAGGACTCAGATGACTCGGTAAAGCGAGGTCATGGAGCTAGCATAACTCTTTATATTAATCATATCCTGTCTGAGGACAGTGGAGTAATTGCACTCATGTTAATTTGTTTAATTAACTCCTTTCCTGTGAATTCACAGTGTTTGATGAGACCTGCTTAGGCAGTGCAGAGTGAGACGTATTTATGGATGATTAATTATCGGTCGTGGTGATAGTTAATTAATTGCTCGGAGTTAATTAGGGTAATTAACACTCACTATAGTAATTTTTGACGCCGACTGTTGAGAAGCTACCAAGTTAGGGTAGGCTTAGTTAACGTAACTCAATGGGGATGTAATTAGTGGTCCGTTTGACCTTAATTAAGAATTACTCACTGAATACTTGCAAGGAGTCAAATGTGATGAAATATAAGAGTTTTGAGTTATTGTTAACAAGATGACTTGTGTTAAGAGAGACAAGTGTTAATGATTAACGTAGAGTACCATCATGTTGTTGTCTATGAGAGACAAGTGTTTGTGATTACCGTAGTACTTTGTTGCTGACTGCTGCGATCAGTCAATTAACGTAATTAATCACAAAATCAGTGGTAATTGATTAAGGCAATTTCTTTTGTTTATCGTCTAGTGACGAGAGTAAAGCTACTTAGGGATTGCTGGAGCAGTGTCCTAGAATCCCACCTTGCCTGACTTTGTTTACTGTTTACAGTGCAACTTCTTGTAGGGAGTTGCAAAGAGTGTTCACACTGGGTTGTGATAGGGGGAGTCACTGTTGGACTACCCGCCTAGTTACGGGGGTCACTCCTGTTTGGAAGGAGGACCCTTAAGCTTGTGATTAGAGTAGCTGTCAGGGAAGCCGTGACACTATTAATTGCATGCTTGTGTCTTCAGTGGGCATCATTGTTCAATTAGTTCACTTGTCAGCCCGAAGTGTCAGCAGGATGGAGCCTGCTGTCATTTCTCGATGGGCTGTTGAATAGCTGTGTTGCAATTGCCACTGGATGGACAATAACGTAACCATTCGCTGTGGTGTAACTTAGTCTGTGATATTTTTTTGATTTGCAATATTGCGTCATCAGTGGGCACACCTGTGTTCAGGTTAGTTCAGTATGCAGCCTCACAGCAAGGGTGGCTATTTAGCTGTTTGTTATCGTGCTACTGGATGGACATTAACGTAACGTAAACTCGGTAATGTAGTAGTTAGTCTCTTGTTATTAATAAATTGTTATGTTATAGAAAACGGTCTTTGATGTCAACCCTTCAACCATTCTTTTCCACCCTTGTTCTGCATTATATGATTAAATGTTGATGTGATCTTGATATGACGGCTGTTCTTGGGAATTCGATTTCCAATTCATAGCGCCACATCAAATATAAATATTTGATTGTGAGAACCCGTCGGTTACCCTTTATTAGTTTTAACGTCCTGTTTAACTAGGAGGAGCCAGCGGCCTATTGTGGACAGGTTTTCACCCCTGGTGGTGGAGGCCTGGCGGTTTGCTCCCGCTTTTCCTTTTTCTATTGGACTCATGCTTAACTGCCGTGAGCAGCCTTTAAACTTGTAGTCCACCTCCTAAGGGAGGTAGGCGTAGAAAAAAATCTCACAATTTTCTCTAAGGTTAAGGAGTATAAACATATTATAATGTACACCCAACGTTAAAAGAGATTATCCTTGAATAATTATGAGTTTTAGACCCCTTCCTCCTCCCCCCCCCCCCATACCTGCGTATCTTTGCCGTTTTTTTAGCAATTAACTGAAAATCAAGTAGATATCAATTTCAAGTAAGTTTATTTAGATAATAAATTACATCTTTGAAGCATAGAGTAGTTATTTTTACCCTCGTCAATTTAAGGACCCCCCAAGTGGCACATAAATCCATACAGTACACAAATCCTATACAGCATAAACTAAGTAAATTATATATAACATATTTAAACGAACAATACTATTTATGCAACAACGATGACACTGTTCTTTGTGTTCTGTTAAACTTACTAAGATACTGTTCTTTATGTTCTGTTAAACTTACTAAGTCGCTGTTCTTTATGTTCTGTTAAACTTACTAAGATACTGTTCTTTATGTTCTGTTAAACTTACTAAGACAAAACTAGACATGTATAACTTTTCGAAACATCTTTAACGATTCATAACTTTATGTACAATGCTTCATGCAGTTGGTAAAACAACTATTTTTTACGTAATAATAACTTCACTAAGTTATTTAGAAAACAAACTGTGTTAATAACATTTACAATATCATACGTTTCTGTTAACTCTCTCACACAAACTAGTTCAACAAGTTCAACTTTTTTGTAGCAAACTTACATTTCTGTTTATCAATATACATAATTACATTTGCATACATATACACACATACATAAAATACACACATCACTTGTAAACACTTATATACAAACACGTACAAATAGCACAAATACTTACACAAATACACATCTCAATCTCACCTGCGCATACAATTACATCCACAAACGTCAACAAAATGCACAAACCAGATCAAACACATACAGTTACAATCACGAACGTGCACATAAGACCTCAAACAGGCGCTCATTTCATAGTTTTTACATGCACATCCTTGAACAAATTCATATAAACTTACTAAAATAATGCTCATTTCACATGCACATACACTTGCTTATAATAAAACATGTACAAACTTACACAAACAAGCACAGACTTGCACATGCACACAAATACTCAGTTCACAAACTTACGCACATTCACAATTTCTCCTTTACATACGACTTCTCTCAAACTTACACAATAAAGCACAAACTTACTTTAAACACATACACTCTTACAAAAACTTGTATAAACACATGCACAAAATACCTGTAACAATCTTAATTGCACATGCTTACTCTTACAAACTTTAACACACTTACAAAAACGCAAGTACTCTTTCACAAATGCAAGCAATTACATTCACATACTAACATAAACACACATGCATCCATCTCCACACACACACACACACACACACACACATACTATTCAACACTGGCGGGACGCGAACAAGGGGACACAGGTGGAAACTGAGTACCCACATGAACCACAGGGACGTAAGAAGGAACTTTTTCAGTGTCAGAGTAGTTAACGAATGGAATGCATTAGCCAGTGATGTGGTGGAGGCTGACTCCATACACAGTTTTAAATGTAGATATGATAGAGCCCAGTAGGCTCAGGAACCTGTCCACCAGTTGATTGACAGTTGAGAGGCGGGACCAAAGAGTCAAAGCTCAACCCCTGCAAGCACAAATAGGTGAGTACAAATAGGTGGGTACACACTCACTTCGTTGGAAGACAGAAGAGTTAGGAGGGACATGATCACCACTTTCAAGATTCTCAAGGGAATCGTCAGGGTAGATAAAGACAGGCTATTTAACACAAGGGGCACACGCTCTAAGGGATACAGGTGGAAACTGAGTGCCCAAATGAGCCACAGAGATATTAGAAAGAACTTTTTTAGTGTCAGAATGGTTGAAAATGGAATGCATTAGGAAGTGATGTGGTGGAGGCTGACTCCATACACAGTTTCAAGTGTAGATATGATCGAGCCCAATAGGCTCAGGAACCTGCACACCTGTTGATTGACGGTTGAGAGGCGGGACCAAAGAGCCAGAGCTCAACCCCCGCAAGCACAACTAGGTGAGTACAACTAGGTGAGTACACACACACACACACAGAAAGTGAGCATGAACAGAAGAAAGTGAGCTTCAAGGCGATGTACACTAACATAGATGGGATTTCAAATAAAACAAGTGAACTTGGAGAATGGGCACTAGAAGAAAACCCAGACATAATAGCACTCACAGAAACAAAGTTAACGAAAATCATAACAAACGCAGTGTTTCCACAGGGCTACAATGTAGTGAGGAAAGAGAGAGAAGGGAGAGGAGGAGGTGGTGTAGCTCTGCTACTAAGAGAAGGTTGGAGTTTCGAAGATATGGTAATTCAGAACTGTGAAGGTTTCAGTGACTACATTTCAGGCACCATAGCAACTAGAGGACAGAAAATTATAGTAGTAGTCATATATAACCCCCCACCAAATGACAGAAGACCCAGACAGGAATATGAAAGAAACAACTTGGCCACCATCAATATAATAGAGAGAGCAGCTTCTGTAGCTAGCAGGAACGGATCCAGACTTCTAATCATGGGAGACTTCGACCATGGGAAGATGGATTGGGGAAACAGAGACCCACATGGAGGCCCAGACACATGGAGAGCTAAGCTGCTGGATGTGGCAACAAGAAACTTTCTAAGTCAACACGTCAAGGGATCGACAAGAATGAGAGGAGGGGATGAACCAGCCTTGCTTGATCTGATATTTACCCTAAATGAGTCGGATATAAGGGAAGTTAAGTTGGAAGCCCCCTTGGGAATCAGTGATCATAGTGTATTGAGCTTTGAGTACCTGGTTGAGCTGCGAATTACCACCCCCAAAAAAGAACTGGGAACCAAAGGGCTGGCGTACCGAAAGGGAAACTATGAGGAAATGAATAAATTCCTATGGGATATACATTGGGACGCAGAACTCGGAACCAAGTCCGTACAAGACATGATGGACTACGGGACCCAAAAATGTCAGGAGGCTGTAAGCAGGTTTGTCCCAGCCCGACAGGAAAAAACAGAGAAGCAAAGCAAGAATCCGTGGTTTAATAAGGAATGTATGAAACCAAAGGAGCAGAACAAAAGGGCATGGAGGAACTTCCGTCATAACAGAACACCAGAAAGTAGAGAGAGATACCAGAGAACCAGGAACGAGTATGTCAGTGTGAGAAGAGCAGCTGAGAAAAGGTATGAAAATAATATAGCTAATAAAGCCAAGACCGAACCCAAGCTACTACACAGTCACATCAGGAGGAAGACAACAGTGAAGGAACAGGTGATGAAACTTAGGGTGGGCGAGGACAGGTACACAGAGAATGACAAAGAGGTGTGTGAAGAACTCAACAAAAAGTTCCAGGAGGTCGTTACAATAGAACAGGGAGATGTCGCGGCGCTAGAAGAGGTGGCAGCAAACCAGGTGACCTTGGATAGGTTCGAAATTACAAGAGATGAGGTCAAGAAGCACCTATTGGAGCTGGATGTGAGAAAAGTTGTTGGGCCGGATGGAATCTCGCCATGGGTATTGAAAGAGTGTGCAGGAGCACTTTGCCTACCACTCTCCATAGTGTATAGTAGGTGACTGGAAACGGGGGACCTACCAAAAGTATGGAAGACTGCTAATGTAGTACCAATGTACAAAAATTGTGACAGACAAGAGGCACTGAACTACAGGCCAGTGTCCTTAACTTGTATACCATGCAAGGTGATGGAGAAGATTGTGAGAAAAAAACTAGTAACACATCTGGAGAGAAGAGACTTCGTGACAACCCATCAACATGGGTTCAGGGAGGGTAAATCTTGCCTTACAGGATTGATAGAATTCTACGATCAGGTGACAAAGATTAAACAAGAAAGAGAAGGGTGGGCGGACTGCATTTTTTTGGACTGTCGGAAAGCCTTTGACACAGTACCCCATAAAAGGTTGATGCATAAGCTAGAGAAACAGGCAGGAGTAACTGGTAGGGCGCTCCAGTGGATAAGGGAGTACCTAAACAATAGGAAGCAGAGAGTTACAGTGAGGGGTGAGACCTCAGACTGGCGTGAAGTCACCAGTGGAGTCCCACAGGGCTCTGTACTTGGACCTATCCTGTTTCTGATATACGTAAATGATCTCCCAGAGGGTATAGACTCATTCCTCTCAATGTTTGCTGACGACGCCAAAATTATGAGAAGGATTAAGACAGAGGAGGACAGCTTGAGGCTTCAAGAAGACCTGGACAAGCTGCAGGAATGGTCGAACAAATGGCTGTTAGAGTTTAATCCAAGCAAAAGTAATGTAATGAAGATAGGGGTAGGAAGCAGGAGACCAGATACAAGGTATCACTTGGGAGATGAAATACTTCAAGAGTCCGAGAGAGAGAAAGACCTGGGGGTTGATATCACGCCAGACCTGTCCCCTGATGCTCATATCAAGAGGATAACAGCAGCAGCATATGCCAGGTTGGCTAACATAAGAACGGCCTTCAGAAATTTGTGTAAGGAATCTTTCAGAACATTATATACCACATATGTCAGACCAATCCTGGAGTATGCGGCACCTGCATGGAGTCCATATCTAGTCAAGCATAAGACTAAAATGGAAAAGGTTCGAAGGTTTGCCACCAGACTAGTACCTGAGCTGAGAGGTATGAGCTACGAGGAGAGACTAAGGAATTAAACCTCACTTCGTTGGAAGACAGAGGAGTTAGGGGGGACATGATCACCACATTCAAGATTCTCAAGGGAATTGACAGGGTTGATAAAGACAGGCTGTTTAACACAAGGGGCACACGCACTAGGGGACACAGGTGGAAACTGAGTGCCCAAATGAGCCACAGAGATATTAGAAAGAACTTTTTTAGTGTCTGAGTGGTTGACAAATGGAATGCATTAGGAAGTGATGTGGTGGAGGCTGACTCCATACACAGTTTCAAGTGTAGATATGATAGAGCCCAATAGGCTCAGGAACCTGTACACCTGTTGATTGACAGTTGAGAGGCGGGACCAAAGACCCAAAGCTCAACCCCCACAAGCACAACTAGGTGAGTACACAATTAAAAAAAGAAAAAACTGGCCTGAATTACAGGCCAGTGTCCCTAACCTGCATACCATGCAAGCTGACGGAGAAGATTGTGGGAAGAACGCTAGTGGAGCACCTGGAGCGAAAGAACTTTGTAACACAGCATCAACATGGATTCAGGGATGGCAGGTCCTGCCTCACAGGGTTACTTGAATTCTACGACCAGGTAACAAAAATCAGGCAAGAAAGAGAAGGGTGGGCAGACTGCATATTTTTGGATTGTCAGAAAGTCTTTGATACAGTGCCACACAAGAGGCTAGTGAAAGAGGCTAGCTGGAGATGCAGGCTGGAGTGAAAGGCAAGGTACTCCGTTGGATACAGGAGTACCTAAGCAACAGAAGACAACGAGTCAGTGTGAGGGGTGAGGTCTCAGATTGGCGAGACGTTACGAGTGGAGTCCCGCAGGGGTCAGTCCTTGGACCTATACTGTTTCTGATATATGTAAATGATCTCCCAGAGGGTATAGAATCGTTTCTCTCAATGTTTGCCGATGATGCAAAAATTATGAGGAGGATTGAAACTGAGGACGATAGTAGGAGGCTACAACATGACCTAGACAGACTGAGTGAATGGTCTAACAAATGGCTGTTGAAGTTCAACAAGAGTAAATGCAAAGTAATGAAACTAGGCAGTGGAAATAGGAGGCCAGACACAGGATACAGAATAGGAGGTGAAGTACTTAATGAAACGAACAGAGAGAAAGATCTAGGAGTTGATATCACACCAAACCTGTCTCCTGAAGCCCACATAAAAAGAATAACGTCTGCGGCATATGCGAGGCTGGCTAACATCAGAACAGCGTTCAGGAACCTGTGTAAGGAATCATTCAGAATCTTGTACACCACACATGTAAGACCAATCCTGGAGTATGCGGCCCCAGCATGGAGCCCGTACCTTGTCAAGCACAAGACGAAGCTGGAAAAAATCCAAAGGTATGCCACTAGACTAGTCCCAGAACTAAGAGGCATGAGTTACGAGGAAAGGCTGCGGGAAATGCACCTTACGACACTGGAAGACAGAAGAGTAAGGGGAGACATGATCACAACCTACAAAATCCTCAGAGGAATCGACCGGGTAAACAAGGATGAACTATTCAACACTGGTGGGACGCGAACAAGGGGACACAGGTGGAAACTGAGTACCCACATGAGCCACAGAGACGTTAGAAGGAACTTTTTCAGTGTCAGAGTAGTTAACGGATGGAATGCATTAGGCAGTGATGTGGTGGAGGCTGACTCCATACACAGTTTTAAATGTAGATATGATAGAGCCCAGTAGGCTCAGGAATCTGTACATCAGTAGATTGACAGTTGAGAGGCGGGACCAAAGAGCCAAAGCTCAACCCCCGCAAGCACAAATAGGTGAGTACAAATAGGTGGGTACACACACACACACACACACACACACACACACACACAACCTTGGGGCAGCAACCTTGGGTGTTGGCTGAGTGGACAGCGCTCTAGACTCGTGGACCTAGGGATCGATCCCCCGGCACTGCCGGAAAAACAAATGGGCAGTTTCCTTCACCCTGATGCAGCTGTTACCAGCAGTAATTAGGTACCTGGAAGTTAGACAGCTGCTACGGGCTGCGTCCTATGTGTGTGTGCACTCACCTATTTGTGCTTGCGAAGGTTGAGCTCTGGATCTTCGGTCCCGCCTCTCAACTCTCAATCAACTTGTGTACAGGTTCCTGAGCCTACTGGGTTCTATCATATCTACACATGAAACTGTGTATGGAGTCAACCTTCACCACATCACTGCCTAATGCATTCCATTTGTCAACCACCCTGACACTAAAAATGTTCTTTCTAATATCTCTGTGGCTCATTCGGCCACTCAATTTCCACCTGTGTCCCTTAATTAAAGCGTGTGCCCCTTTTTTTAAATAGCATTTCGTTATATACCCTATCAATTCCTTTCAGAATCTTATATGTGGTGATCATGTCCCCCCTAACTCTTCTGTATTCCAACGACGAGAGGTTTAACTCCCGTAGTCTCTCCTCGTTGGTCATTCCTCTCAGCTCGGGTACTAGTCTGATGGCAAACCTTTGAACCTTCTCCAGTTTAGTCTAATCCTTGACTAGATATGGACTCCATGCTGGAGCTTCATACTCCAGGGTTGGTCTGACATATGTGGTATACAAAGTTCTGAATGATTCCTTACACAAGTTTCTAAATGCCATTCTTATGTTGGCCAGCCTGGCATATGCCGTTGATGTTATCCTCTTGATATGGGCTGTAAGGGATAGGTCTGGCGTGAAATCAACCCCCAAGACTTTCTCTCTATCTGACCCTTGAAGAATTTCATCTCCCAAATGATACCTTGTATCTGGTCTCCTGCTCCCTACACCTATCGTCATTACATTACATTTGCTTGGGTTAAACTCTAACGACCATTTGTTCGACAATTCCTTCATTTGTCTAGGTCTTCTTGAAGCCTCAAGCAGTCCTCCTCTGTCTTAATCCTTCTCATAATTTTGGCATCGTAAGCTGAGAGGAATGAGTCTATACCCTCTGGGAGATCATTTACGTATATCAGAAACAGGATAGAACCGAGTACAGAGCCCTGTGGGACTCCATTGGTGACTTCACACCAATCTGAGGTCTCACCCCTCACTGTAACTCTCTGCTTCCTATTGCTTAGGTACTCCCTTACCCACTGGAGCACCTTACCAGTCACTCCTGCCTGTCCCTCCAGCTTATGTACCAACCTCTTATGGGATATTGTGTCAAAGGCTCTCCGAAAATTCAAGAAAAAGCAGTCCACCCAGCCTTCTCTTTCTTGCTTAATCTTTGTCACCTGATCATAGAATTCTATTTAGCCTGTAAGGCAAGATTTACCCTCCCTGAACCCATGTTGGCGATTTGTCACGAAGTCCCTTCTCTCCAGATGTGCTACCAGGTTTTTTCTCACGATCTTCTCCATCACATGGCATGGTACACAAGTCAAAGACACTGGCCTGTAGTTCAGTGCCTCTTGTCTGTCACTCTTTTTGTATATTGGGACCACATTAGCCATCTCCCATATTTCTGGTAGGTCTCGTGCCTCCAATGACCTATTATACACTATGGAGAGTGGCAAGCAAAGTGCCTCTGCACACTCTTTCAATACCCATGGTGAGATCCCATCTGGACCAACAGCATTTCTCACATCCGAATCCAAGAGGTGTCTCTTGACCTCATCTCTCGTAATTTCAAACCCTTCCAAGGCCGCCTGGTTTACTACCCCCTTCTCCTCGAGCAGTGACCTTACCTTGTTCTATTGTGCAGCATCAACTCTTTCCCCAGACAAACCTGTAACCCATCGACACGCCAGTAAAAATGTTTCCCTATAAACACGTAACTGAAATGAATCACAATAAATGTTTCACTTGACATCTCTCTGCTTTCTATATGCTGTGAGGTGACTCCCCCACGTTTGGGCTGGTCCATTTTCTGCACTCCCTGGGAGCCCACCAGCGGTCGGACTGGATGGATGTCGCTCCGCCCTCCAGGACATTCCTCCATCTATACTCTCTTATTTTGGCTTTTTGCTTCATCAAAACATGCCTAATATATCAATAGACACTTGGTACAGTCGCCGGGCACACGACCAACTACAGGCAATCACTGTTAACTAGTTAAAAATGGCTTACCACAGAGTAAGTTGTACAAGGGCGCGCCCAGGCCCCAGCTTCAGACGTTGGCGCGCTCCTCAGCTTACAAAATCGGTATTTAAACTTCTCTACTGGGCTTCTCTCTTTCCTGACTCGAGCACTAAGTCATCCCCAGGGTTCATACAAGAACAACTGACTAATTCTCCTCTTGACGGAGCACGTAATCAGAGAATCTTCCTCTGCTATCAGGAGCTTAAAAACACTGTATCCTGCTTCCACGATGGCTGTTACTCGAGTTAGGTCAAGACCCCTGACACGAGACTCATGCCTTCCTCGCAAACTTTCGAATCTCATGTCAAGTCATTTATGTACACATTCATTCACTGCCCATGCATTTAACTGTTTGCCAAATCTAATCGAATGTTTACTATATACATTCACATGTCTCTGTGTCTTTGACCTCTTATTTAGGTCAGGTGTTGCAGAATAACTCTCAAGGTAGACTCGTTTTTCAGCTACTTGGGATCATAACAGTATGAGTTTTGTACATGTGATTTTCATACATGTGTCTGAGTTTTTGTATGAGAGTATGTGTGAAATAGATATGTTTGCAGAAGATAAGGATATGTTAGATGAGATAGTTGAATGTGAGTTTGTAAATGTTTGCGTCTTTTGTGTGAGTTGACACAGGTGTTAGTGGTACAGGGGACAAAGGTGAAGGCGGTGGATTAAATACAGGTGATGGTGGTGCACAGGACATACGTGTTGGTGGTTCATATGAAACAGGTGATGGTGGTGCATGCAACACGGTGTTGATGGTGCATTGAACACAAGTGGTGATGGTGGTGCAGGGGACACAGGTGTTTGTGGTGCAGTAGACACTGGTGTTGGTGGTGCACCAGACATAGGTGTTGGTGTGTTTGGCACACAGGTGTTGGCTGTGCATGGGACACAGGTGTTGGAGGTGGAGGGGCACAGGTGTTGAAAATGCAGGGGTTACACAGGTGTTGGGGTGCTTTGGACACAGGTGTTGGGGGTGCTTTGGACACAGGTGTTGGTGAAACAGACGGCACAGGTGTTGGTGGAACAGAGGACACACGTGTTGATGGTGCATGGGACACAGGAGTTGATGGTGCATGGGACACAGGTGTTTGTGGTACAGAGGACACAGGTGTTGGTGGTACATGGGTCACTTGTATTGGTGGTACATTGGACACAGGTGTTGATAGAGCAAGAGACACAGGTGTTGATAGAGCAAGGGACACAGGTGTTGATAGAGCAAGGGACACAGGTGTTGGTAGAGCAGGGGACACAGGTGTTGATAGAGCAAAGGACACAGGTGTTGGTAGAGCAAATGACACAGGTGTTGGTAGAGCAAATGACACAGGTGTTGGTAGAGCAAATGACACAGGTGTTGGTATAGCAAATGACACAGGTGTTGGTAGAGCAAATGACACAGGTGTTGGTAGAGCAAATGACACAGGTGTTGGTAGAGCAAATGACACAGGTGTTGGTAGAGCAAATGACACAGGTGTTGGTAGAGCAAATGACACAGGTGTTGGTATAGCAAATGACACAGGTGTTGGTATAGCAAATGACACAGGTGTTGGTAGAGCAAATGACACAGGTGTTGGTAGAGCAAATGACACAGGTGTTGGTAGAGCAAATGACACAGGTGTTGGTAGAGCAAATGACACAGGTGTTGGTAGAGCAAATGACACAGGTGTTGGTAGAGCAAATGACACAGGTGTTGGTAGAGCAAATGACACAGGTGTTGGTAGAGCAAATGACACAGGTGTTGGTAGAGCAAATGACACAGGTGTTGGTAGAGCAAATGACACAGGTGTTGGTAGAGCAAATGACACAGGTGTTGGTAGAGCAAATGACACAGGTGTTGGTAGAGCAAATGACACAGGTGTTGGTAGAGCAAATGACACAGGTGTTGGTAGAGCAAATGACACAGGTGTTGGTAGAGCAAATGACACAGGTGTTGGTAGAGCAAATGACACAGGTGTTGGTAGAGCAAATGACACAGGTGTTGGTAGAGCAAGGGACACAGGTGTTGGTAGAGCAAATGACACAGGTGTTGGTAGAGCAGGGGACATAAGTGTTGGTGTTGTATGGGATACAAATGATCTTATCTTGAGTTATCTTGAGATGATATCGGGGCTTAGTGTCCCCGCGGCCCAGTCCTTGACGAGGCCTTCACCCCCAGGAAGCAGTCCGTGACAGGTGACTAACTCCAAGATACCTATTTTCTGCTAGGTAACAGGGGCATCAGGGTGAAAGAATCTCTGCCCATTGTTTCTCGCCAGCGCCCGGGACCACAGGATCACGTGTCCAGTGTTCTGTCTGCTCAGCCACCGGCTCCCTTACACAACAAATGGTGGTACCAATGGTGGTACCAATGGTGGTACCAATGGTGATGGTGGTACACGGGACAGTTTTTTTAGGGATATTCTTGCACGGTCACTAAGCCTCTTACTGGCCCACTTAGTGTTGCTTTTTTCTGTTTTACTTGGACGGAGTATTAGTGTTTATGACTCGTATGTTAGGTTCAGTAAGATTTTTCCCCATGTGTTTAACAACTTCTTCTGCACTGTTGAATCTAAGTTGAAATCTTAATGTGTTTGTAACTCTGTGCACTGTGTTATATAATGTTCCAGTGGATTGTCGGGCATTTCTCCACAGTGTTGACATTTCCTCTCATCTTCCGGAACCTTGTAAGCTTATTTTCCATGCATTCCTATTATTCCCACATGACTTGTCACCCAGTTGATAAGTACCCGACGGCCTTGACGTTTGAGTGTTTGCATTAATGATATGACATTTGTGATCAGGTGGATGGTATCACGTATGTGTTCTAGTTACAAGGTTTCAATGGCAGTTCTCGAGTCTGTATGTATGATAACATGTTGTCGGCGTTCAGCAAGAGCATGTTTCAAAGCCTTTTGAATGGCTAGCATCTCTGTTTGTAAAGTTGAACACCCATTTGAGAGTCTCCAACTATTTACAGAGATTCTTGCCTTAACCAGGGTTTCTTGTCTCTGCTGGTCTACTGATTCATCTGTGAAGTATGTGATGTTGTCAGATGCCAAGTTTGCTTCTATATGCATCTGTGCAATAATACGTACCAGATGAGGATTAGTCTGGTTCTTTTTTTCCCTTCAAAAGCTATAATATTAAAGTCTACTGGCAGAGATTACCAAGGGGTTTGCATAACAAAGTCTGCATGTATTTCGTCGACACCCATCTCAGTGATTGCGTTTGTTATATCGCACACATATTGTGCGATATAATATGTGCGAAATTGTGCACAAAATATTGATGGTGTTTATCGCACAATGGATCCACCTGTTGCTATTGGGGGCTCTTCTGTACCGGGTTAGTGCTCCAGTGATTATAATTTTAAGTGAACCGATTCTAGGTCTAGTCAATATCTTGGTCAGCATGCATGAAGCAATCACTTTTACCCTTATTTCAATCGACGTTAGCTTGGTTTCTAGTCTTAGGTTCAGTATTTTAGTCCATCTGGGAGCCCCTATTATGACTCGCATTGCATCATTTTGAATAACCTCCAAATTTGCCCACTGACGAGGAGAAAGAGTGAGTCGGGCAGGCGCTGCATTTTAAACTAGGGAACGAACGGCGTGTATCTAACACCTTAACACTTTGTGTCCCGCTCCTAGACGGGGCCCTAGATTTCTCTCATAATATTCAGTCGTGTTTTTGCTTTCTCCTTCAAACTTTGAATTTGCTTGTTGAATGTCATTTTAGAATCTATCCACACTCCGAGATATTGATATTGTTTAACCCACTGAAGGTTAGTCTCTTGAATGCGTAGGTACCTGACTGGAGTGTTGCCACTTAGTCTCATTGCCTTAGACTTCTGTGCAGATATTTTTAGCCCTAAAATGCTGCATTCAGATTTTACTTTATCTAACACCCATTGTGCTTTATTTAGAAGTGAAAGCCCTGTAATGATTAATGCTATATCATCAGCATAGCTTAGCAATTTAATCCCTTCTGCAATTTTCATGGTAACGAGGTTTTCCATAAGGATGCTAAAAAGACTAGGACTGAGGACTCCTTGTGGAGTCCCATTCTCATGCAAGTGGTAGTCCGACACTTGTCCTTGCAACTTTACTCTGGCATACCTGTGACTTAGGTAATCTTGAATCCATCCTAGCATATTTACCTTTAAACCTTTTTTAACGAAAGTGTGTAAAATTGCTAGCTGACTTGCAGGTTCGAATGCTTTTTCTAGATCAAGGCAGAGCAATATAGCCGGACCTGAGTTAGCTGTTTCTAGTAATGTTGCTATGCAGTTGGCAGTACCTACTCGTCTAGCGAAGCCAAATATATGTGTTTACGCAGGTCTCCAGTCTTCCGCAGAAGCCTATTTAAGACCATCCGTTTTGAAGTTTGACTAATGAATGATGTTAATGAAATATGTCTGTAATTGCCAGTTTTTTTCGGCTAGGAATTGGAATGATGTCTGCTTTCTTCCAAGAGGTCAGTAGTTTGCCTTGCTGCCAAGATGCATTGATAACGTCCAATATCCCTTGTTCTCCAGCAGGACCTGCGTGTGATCATTGAGTTTGTAATGTTATCAGCACCTGGTGCAGTGTCCTTACCACATTTTTTGGCTCTGATTAGTTCTTGTTTGGTGAAGGGACAGTCACATTCGTCATTTGTAGCTATGCTCTCATGAATGGCTGTCAACCTCTCCTTTTTAATTATTCATCCTGCCTTCTGGCCATTGCAGGAAGCTGATATGAAGCCGCTCTTTCTGAAAAATTGAAAAGCAAGCCTCTCAGCCTCCTGCAATGTTTGAAATACATGCCTGTTGTCGGGCTGGTCGACATGATATGATTTTAATCTGACCCCATATCTTGGGTTTGACTACTACTACATAAGACTACTATGTTCATTTAGTGTTTGACACCACTCAAACCATCTTGCCTCCTTTACCTCTCTAAAAACTAGAAACTAGTCTTGCTTCAGATATCACCGCTCTTAGCAGAGTTCTTCCTTCTGATGTGGGGTTTCTCTTTCGATGTTTTCTGATGTGAGATTTTTCATAATCTCTCTAGTACATCCCCGTAAACTTTAACTGAAAGTCTAGATGGGCCTCCTGAGGAAGGGACTGCTTAGCTAACATACTAAGTGTAGTAAGCAGATCATTCCCCACTCTAGAGACCATAGAAAAAATTATGAAGGTGAGAACAAATGCCTAGACTTCAAAACGTTTTAAATCCCTTACACTAGGCCATTGACCTTCGCAAATCTCTGGAGCGAATCTAACGAATAGGTCTTGGGTCCCCACACTAAATTTGTTTAGTGTGTGGTGCTATGAATCTAGCCCAAGTCTGCAAAGTCTGCTACTAGACTTGGATGCTACTGCATCCAAGTCTGCAAAGTCTGCTACTAGACTTGGATGCTACTGCATCCAAGTCTGCATCTCCTGCAATGGACTACACATGTGGACATGACACAATTCACCTAGAAATGTAATCAACACAAAACCCCACCAGTATGGAGTATAAAACTCTAGAACGGCCATCCCGGTCCTACTTTAATACACAGCAGATTTGTCTCCCATGTGTCCAAACACACACACACATGTCTGCACACAACAATCAGTTCAAGCCCTCCTTGACTGACAAGACGGTAAATAGGGGTGAACTCTCACACACTCCGCACTTCTCAATCACCTAGCAGGTGTGATAGAAACACTGCGGGCGGATCACCTGACCTCGAAATCAGGCTTAGAGACATAAATTACCAATACGACACAGGGTACTTACTCAGTTATACAGGCCAGTCCATTCAATCATACTACCATGCACATCTACTGCTACAGTACTGTAGTCTGTAGATGGTCAAGCGGATTAAGGCGTCCTGTTAATACCAGTTGCATTGCTCCTGGCAGTATGGGTTCGAGTCACTTTGGGTTGTGTGAGTTTTCATTTGCATATAGTCCTGTGGACCATTCAGGCTTGTTCGCATTTGTGTTCCTCATGTGTTGCCCCCAAAAATGAGGTGATTTGATAAAATGCTATGCCCAAGATTACCATCCGAGTGTCGGCGAGGAAGTGGTTCAAATAGCTTCAGCTATCACTTCCTTATGTCTGGTCGTGATGGTCAAGCGGATTAAGGCGTCCTGTAAATACCAGTTCCATTGCTCCTGGCAGTATGGGTTCGAGTCACTTCTGGGGTGTGAGTTTTCAGTTGCATATAGTCCTGGGGACCATTCAGGCTTGTTCGCATATATATATATATATATATATATATATATATATATATATATATATATATATATGTATAAAAGTTTGTGAGGGTACCACCTCTGGTGCCAATGTGGGGACCCATAGCCTCGGAGAAGAAAATATAAAGTATTCAGAGGAGACCTTGCGGTTTCTCACTAAACACTAATATTATCTTCTCCTACCACCCCCATTCTTTTGTATGTACGCATATATATTTACTTTATTTGAACTTTGTTGCAAAAAAGGAGTTACATATGGGTTACAAAGATGGTTATCATAGGTTGTCGAGTTCCTCCAGCTCCTCAGATGGCGAGCAGGAACCCTGGAGGCAGTGCGCATTTCCCCTCTGTATCGTCACACTGAGGCGCTGGAAAAGAAAGCTTGCAGCTCTTGGGTCCCTTGTTGTTTCAATGAGCCTAGAACCCAGTTCCTTCAAAAAACTGGTAGCACTTTTACCCCAGGCGCCGAGTGTCTCAGAAGCAATGGGGACAAAATTGTAGTGGTGATCCAGTTCTCTATACTTACGGGATTTGGCTGCTTCCCTGTGGGTGGCAGCGCCACCTGGTTGTGCAATATATATATATATATATATATATATGTCGTACCTAGTAGCCAGAATGCACTTCTAGGCCTACTATGCAAGGCCCAATTTGCCTAATAAGCCAAGTTTTCATGAATTAATTGTTTTTCGACTACCTAACCTACCTAACCTAACCTAACCTAACTTTTTCGGCTACCTAACCTAACCTAACCTATAAAGATAGGTTAGGTTAGGTTAGGTAGGGTTGGTTAGGTTCGGTCATATACCTACGTTAATTTTAACTCCAATAACAAAAAATTGACCTCATACATAATGAAATGGGTAGCTTTATTATTTCAAAAGAAAAAAATTAGAGAAAATATATCAATTCATGAAAACTTGGCTTATTAGGCAAATTGGGCCTTGCATAGTAGGCTGAGAAGTGCGTTCTGGCTACTAGGTACGACATATATATATATATATATATATATATATATATATATATATATATATATATGTATATATATATATATATATATATATATATATATATATATATAAATAAATATATATATACATATATATATACATAATCATAGTGTCAGGAAGCCTAGTGAGTTATTACTGTGGTTGCAGTGAGTGTGTTCTTGCAACCGGGTTGTTGCAAGATGAAGGGCCGTGTTCTAAGAGGTAATTAGAGCACCGGGGGGTTAATGCAACCGGACAGAAAAGTAGTGTTGTGCCGTGATCTAATATAATGAAATTAGAGCACCGTTTGTGTGTGTGTGTTATTTCCAAGAGGTTGTAACTGTTGGGCCGTGATTGTGGCTAGTGTTGATCACTCGCCGTGTGTTATTATAGTTCAGTAAATTGTTGTGCCGTGTTCTAGTAGATTAGAACACTGAGAGTTATTTACTGGTGCTCTGCAGTAATTGTAATTGCAACCGGATTGTATCGTAAATCACGGGGGACTGTGATTTATTATTGTTGTTGTGGGTGAACTCGTCATTGAGACGAGTACTTAGTGTTATATTTTCCTCTTTATTTGGTGGTCATCGAAGTCCAGTATTCAGTGAGGTGATTGCGTGTCAGTTAATGTAACGTAACCAAGGGAACACCCATTGCTTAAAGAGAAATTGTTTTATGACAATTTGAGTTATGTAAGATACGTTTGGGTTAATAATTTTCCTAGGAACAGCTGTGTTGGTCTCTCAGGAAGCCTAATCAAGCCAGACAAAAATTGTAAAATTCCGACAGGGCTGAATCTTGCATTTTAGTATTGTCTGTTGCAAATTATCTGTCAGTTGGTCAGGTAATTAACGGGTTCCAGGAAGTCAAGGTAATTAACTTCGATCAGGGTTGATTGACTCACACGAAGGCTCCATTGTTTCATTAACGTAACGTCGGTTATTAAGCTGTCAGTAGACAGGTAATTTGAATGACTCTTGGGAGAGTAACGTCATTGTAAAGTAACGTAGACATGGTAATTAATTATCGGTTCGTGGTATCGTGAACTAGTCACCTGAATTACTGGGGTATGGAAGGCCAAGGCGGAGTTCATACCATTGGTTTTATAATTGCTGAACCAGTGTAAAAGGTGATGTATTTATATTAATTTATTATTTATCTTCGGGATAGTAATTAATTGCTCGAGGGTAGTCAAGGGGTGATTGCCGTTCTCTTATCACTTTGGACATTGTCATTGTAGTAAACTATCGAAGGGGCGATAGTAACCAATAACGTAACTCGTACTGGGATTAATCAGCTGTCTGGAGTACAGGGATTACTCACTGAATGCTCGACGGGTAGAGTGTTTGTGTAATTCCAAGTTACTAGTGACAGTTGTACAGTTTGAGTTGTCTGTGGGAGACAAGATTAAGTTAACGTAAATGTTACTTTGATTTTAACGTAATCAATTAGTTATTGATTGTTGATCGTCAGAGGGACGGAATGTTAACGTAAGAATTTAACTGTGGAGGGTTGCTGGAGTTGCCAGGAACCCTATTAGTCATTGTCATGTCATTGATAGGCTACTAGTTTGATTGCATTGCAACCGCCATTGCAAGCGAGGGCTACAAAAAGTGTAGAGTAAATATAGGAGGTTACTGGAGGCATGTCTCCCCACCTACCTTGTTATTGCATTGTGATTATAGATTAGTATGTCTTGTTTGCTTGATTGGTTCCTCTGTGATCACTCAGTATGTTCAAGTTAGTTCATTTTGCAGCACTCGAAGCTGGTGTCTTACTGTCAGTGAAAGTGTCACAGGAAGGATTTCGAGTAACGTCATTGATATTTCTTTCGTTGTTGTAGTAGTTAGTGTCTTTGTTGAATAAACTGTGTTGTTATGTTGAACACTATCTTTTCGTTACACCCCACACGTTTTATTGATTTACGTATGTTCTGTTACCATTGCTATTCATTTGAGACTGTCTCTGAGGATTGGGCTGAATTCATAGCACCACACAACATAAATTCATTGTGAGAGCCCATGACCTACTGTTAGATTTGCTCCAGCGATATGCGAAGGTCAACGGCCTAAGTGAAGGGGATTTCAAACTTTTGAGGTCTCGGCGTTTGCTCGAGCCTAGTCAATTGTTCTTATATGATCCTAGAGTGAGGAATGGGCTGC
Organism: Procambarus clarkii; assembly: GCF_040958095.1. Taxonomy (NCBI): domain Eukaryota; kingdom Metazoa; phylum Arthropoda; class Malacostraca; order Decapoda; family Cambaridae; genus Procambarus; species Procambarus clarkii. The sequence continues at coordinate 37,991,523 of NC_091175.1, forward strand.
TTACTACACTTAGCGTGTTAGCTAAGCAAGTCCTTCCTCAGGCAACCCCTCCAGACTTTCAGTTAAAGTCGACAGAAGTAATATTAGAATATCACGACAGGATTAAGGATAAAGCAATTACAAATAATTTGTTTATAATCCACAAAAATTCCAAAAATTCGAACTTCTTAACAATGCGGCTAGTCTAGAGTAGTCTGTGTGGAGCTGTGTGGAGCACGACACGACTAGGTAAAGCTCGTGCCCTCCCTAGGTGGCTTCGAACCTCCCTCAGGACAAAGCAACGTGCTTGCTCAAAAATAGCGGCAAACACAGAGAACACAATGTTTATCACTCACAACGTCCGAAATTCCCAAGAATTTCTTGGGGAAAACTGCCTTGAACTCTGGCAAGATATTCCCAGATCTCTATACAGCTATGTGATACTCGCAGGAGATCAGATGTAGTCTGATGATCACTGGAGGTGGGGTATCATGGCAGTCTGTTACACCTGTTTGTGTCCTTACCCTCTCCAGTTATTCCAGGCTTTTACACTTCCTAGAATACTCGCAAATACAACGAGTTCCCGGATTCTGCTTATTCCCTATGAACACACGTCGATGTCGCGTTGATATGAAATATGAAAAGAACTTAGAAGCCACTAGAGACAGTGGATTCACTTGGTTGGCCGACCAAGTGAAAATCACGTCCGACAAGCGTAGTGACTATGGCAGAATGGCTTTCTAGGTACCAGGGCGGCAAGATGCTGGCCTACTGTCCTCCTCGAACTAGCCAATCAGAGAAACGCGCATCTAGGGCCTAACGCCCTTAACCAATCACAGCTCTCCTTCGTTGGCGCTTAAGTAACGTCACTTGGCATCTGTCTTGGTTGCTATGGGAACGGTTCCGGGTGGCTGCCACCTCACGCCTTCCCACCCGTTCTGTTGTCTTCCCACAATCTTACAATAAAACAGGCGCTCTCTATAACTATTTCCCAAATGCGTTACGATGGTCATTGAAACATTTGGAATGCTGACGCCAAAGCTCTCAACGGGGCTAAGCACTTGAAGTCTCGTGCATGGGTCACCAAATCTAAAACGAGTGCATTTACGTTCCTGGGTGCACAGGAACGCTCCTTCACTCCACACTCTAGTAGAAGATTTAGTTGGTGAAAACCCATACCCTCTCACATCTTAAGATGTTGATGTCATGTGTTGTGTCACATTTTTGTCATCAAATGTGTCATGATTTTGTTGTCATAGTTTGTGTGTCATAGAGACCTGTCAAGAACTTGGTGGTGGACTTTTAAATGTTGTCTAGGGGAAATAAATGATTATACTTTAGCCTAGGGGAAAATCAAGGAGTAAGGAAAACAGCCGAGAACAAAGACACAAATTTATACGTAGAAGACAAACGATATTGCATATATTAAATATTGTTCCTTACTACTCAAGGTCATATGAATTAATATAAGTCCCTAGCGGGCTCTAGAAAACCTTAAGGCTCACCGTCCCAAACCTGGAACGTGCACACAGCCACCATAGCTATCAACCGATGACACATATATTTACACCCCAAGAAAACCTGGACTCTTATAAAACATCTCCAAAGTCTGCATAAGTACTCTACAATATCTTGCATCCCTGATAACAAGTAATGATGGCTTATCTGACTGTACGGCCGGAGAAAAATCCCCTCGATAGCAAGGTTTGGTCGTCAACGTATCCACCTCCCCTCACGTCAAGATGGCGTCCACCTCTCTTGCGTCATCGCCCCTTTATTTACCATATTCCCCATTCATGCTTTTTGATTGAGTCCATTTTTCCCTTACATAGTTAAGCTATACCGGTTCACATTATTCTTAAAAATCTCCAGCTGAGAAGGCACTACTTTGCTGGGCGGAGTATTACTGGTGACTCGCGGTCTACCTGATATCAGCTGTAGATTTATTCTAATAAACATTCTCCACTCTGTCCACCAACATTTTATAATTGAAACTAACATCCACAGGAGGTAAGGTTCGTAACAGCTGATTCTGACTTTTATTCATTAACTTTATTATTATAGAACGAATAGTGCTTTTGTTTTGTGTTTCCTGGAATAATGATTGGAATAGCTTTGTTAGCAGCAGCTGCAATGGCTTCCTGCAGATTGGTCTCGTGTATATACAAATCCTTGGGTGGCGTGTATGTTGCATACCATTTTTCATGTTCCTCTTGGAATATATTCCATTTTACTTTTTTTAGTTTCTACCTAGGTTGGGCAGGTGGTGTAGGAGGTCGTTCTATGTTTAGTGTTGTGACAGTAGCATTAGTTACTGGTGATCGCCGGGTCTACCTCCCACTTCGCCTGATGCTTGAGTTCTGTTGAGATTAATGTAAGATCAAGGGAACCTCCATGAATGTGAGTGGGTTCCTCAGTCTTGACAAGTGTAATCTCAGGTACTTCTTGCAGAGCTGCTGCTAAGTGACGCCCATCTGCATTGGCTGGCCCATTCGCACTTAACTCTTGATGATGAGCATTAAAATCCACCAAAATAATTACATTTTCATGCGTGGCCATGGCAAGCACTGCCTCTGCTTCTAGTTTATTTCTAGGAGCCTTGTAGATGTTTTATATGAGGAGCTAAATATTAGTCATATTCACTGTTACTGGTAATATCTCTACTCCATCCCCACATGAAACTGGGTCAATTTTCTTGCTGGGTATGGTGTTTTTGACCAGGGTCATTAACACTCATTGTCTCCCCTGTTCATACGGTATAATATAGTGCTGATATCCAGCTAATCTAAAGGACTTCGTGGCTGGGAAAAGAGTTTCTTCCAAAATGATGATATGTGCTTTCGTACTGATTTCAGCTTCCTGAAGGGCGTGGTTTTTATTTCCAAGACCTTGTATGTTCCACTGCTGTGTTCGTAATGGCTAGACGACGGTTTCAGTTGGTGTTGGCTGTTCTAGTAGAACTTCTCTTCGAAATCGACGTCTATATTCTCCACCTCGCAAGTCGTGTCGCTGCAAATCGGACTGCACTGATTGCTCATGGTCATCCTCTTCATTGTTTGAATCAGTGCATCCCTGTTCTGTTGTTCATCACTTTGTTGGTGGTACACATCGGACTTCATTTATTGCTTGCGGGCGTTTGTTGTGTTGTCGGAATCTGTATATCTCTGTCATTCAGTATTTCGTTGTTGATGTTGCTGCATATTGCGCTGCATTGATTGTTCATGCCCGCTTCTTGTGTAGCTGGAACCTGTACATCTCTGCTGTTTAATATTTCTTTGTTGGTGTTGTTGCATATCAGACTGCATTGGCTGTTGTCCGACTTTTGTGTTGAAAGATTCTGCTGATCTTGAGTGGTCACTGCTTCTTGCAGTTGCCTTTGTGAATGTAGATGGTCTGGTGTCTTGACTACCCGTCTGTTGTTGGTAATCTTCATGTCCATTTCGCGTTGTTTGTCTTCTTGTACTTCGTCTTGTCTCAGACTGTCTATTTCTTGAGTAACTGTGATCTGCTGCACGATCTTGTCCATTATTACACAAGTGATTTCTTGTGTCTGTTGCTGTGAGGCGTTCTGCGTCATCCATAGACAATCGATAATGGTCTCTGCTATGATCTTCACGATGTCTTTCAGCTGAGTCTTGGTAGAACTGTAAATTTGTTGTGTTGTTTCCGACAGTAATTGCTTTGTGTTTTTTTGCTTTTGTTGTATTTTCTGTAGCATTTTTTTGTATTTTCTGATTTGGAGTTGATAGATTTGGGAAATATTTTCTGTGAGAGTGGGTCTCTGTTATGGCTGTGCACGAGTGTTCCAGACGTTGGTGTTGATATAGGTCAGTGTGTTTATCCTGGCCTGAGCTGTCTGCACATTTTCTTTCCATGCAGAGCAGGTCGTGCTCCAGGCATGGTGTTTGCCTCCACATTTGGACATTTGGGTTTTGTGGTTTGATTTGCCTTGTGCTTGGCTATGCAGTCTTTGGTTGGATGCCTCAGGCTGCACACTCCGCATCTCTCCTGTTCAGTGCAGCGTGATTGATGGTGGCCGTATTTATGGCATCTGAAGCAGCGCAGGGGTTCTGGGACGTATGGTCTCTGTCGGTATATTCCCCAATTTTAAAGATTGAATGTTTCTGGCACAGGTCCCATGACGGTCACCAGAGCCTGACGTGTCGCTGCTTTGTCTACTTTTGTGCGGCATCGTTCCACATTCAGGATTTGTTTGCGTTGCTCCAGGAAAAAGTCGATTGGGTATCCCAAAACTACGACGCATGTGTGACTTTCTCAAATTTCCAGCTTTTCCAAGCATACAGGTTTCCCCTGCAATTTTATTGTAATTTGCAGTCTGTTGGTCTTGTGGTGTCATTATTATTTCTCCTTTCAGGTTGACTTTGATGGAATGTTTGACCTCTAGTTTTTTATTTTCCATTGCCGTTACTACTCCATATGCTATAGGAAAGTGGTCTGTCTGCATTATCTTGAATTGTAAAAGATGAGCAGAGTCTGACGATGTCTGGTGTGAAAATGGTGGTGCCATCTCCTGTCTCATACTGTGGTCCTGTGGCTGGGCTGTGGAGAGAGGTACACTGTCTAACACTGGCTGGTGTGTGACTGGTGCTGTCCTCTCTAGGTCCATTATGCCTGCTGTCTTGCTGGTAGAAGCACTTGGTGTAGCCTCGATAGCAGTTTTCTTCTTCGCCTGCTGCACCTCGGTCCACTGTCCCTCTTCGTCTGAAAGCTGCCACCATTGCCTCTTTCTCTTTGATTTCCATTGACGTCTCTATATAGTGAGGACCGATTCACTGCCCTACCAAATGCCTGAGACACTCATAGGCCTGGAGAAATTCATTCCCCTCCAACGGAGATCGTAGAATGATTCCCCCAGGAGGAATCAGTGATACCTAACACCTAATTGAGCTGTTTCGTCTACCTTTCCCTGAAAAGGTTCAGTACACCTTCTAAGGTGCCCTCTTGAGGCGATGCCCACAAGTTATTGCCTCGCCCTTCAGAGTAGGACTCTAGTGTACCTATTCAGTGATACGGTCCTCACAAAAAAAGAAAAACAAAACGGTCATGGGCGACGAGAGTGCGGTACGAGAGTTTGGGTAGCCTGTGTACTGGGTTCCGCAGAATACCAGTCAGCTGAACAACAGATAATAAACAACGTTGTTTGTCCATCAATTGTAGACGAAATCGGAATTGTATCCTTCCAAACAAGATATTATCTGGGTATTGGAGTATTGATGTATTTTTCATCACAAATCCGCGAAGATTTGAGTTGATGGGTGTTCAGAATCGTAACTTTTCCCGGGAACCAATCCATGTGCAGCCAGCTAGAAATGGTGCCAGCAGCCAGTCCCAGGTGTTTTTTTTTCAGGGATATTCCTGCGCGGGCCCTAAGCCTCTGACTGGCCCACTAAGTGTTGCTTGTTTCTGTTTTACTTGGTCGGAGTATGAGTATTTATTACTCGTATGGTCGCTTCAGTAAGATTTTGCCATATGTGTTTAACAACTTCTTCCTCTCTGTTGAATCTAAGTTGAAATCTTAATGGGTTTGTAACTGTGCACTGTGTTAGATAATGTTCCGGTGGTCTGTCGGGCATTTCTCCACAGTGCTGACATTTCGTCTCATCTTCCGGAACCTGTAAGCCTATTTCCCATGCACATGGGTATCCAAGCCTGATGCGATGTACTCACCTAATTGTACTCACCTAATTGTGCTTGCGGGGGTTGAGCTTTGGCTCTTTGGTCCCGCCTCTCCTGTCAATCAACTGTCAATCAACTGGTGTACAGATTCCTGAGCCTACTGGGCTCTATCATATCTACATTTGAAACTGTGTATGGAGTCAGCCTCCACCACATCACTTCCTAGTGCATTCCATTTATTAACTACTCTGACACTGAAAAAATTCTTTCTAACGTCTCTGTGGCTCATCTGGGTACTAAGTTCCACCTGTGTCCCTTTGTTCGTGTCCCACCCGTGCTGAAGAGTTTGTCTTTGTCCACCCTGTCAATTCCCCTGAGAATTTTGTAGGTGGTTATCATATCATTATCAGGTAAGTGTACTTCTGTTGCTCTACTGCTCCCTTTCATCAAACTAAGGGGTTCGTAGTTGGTTGAATTCTTGTACCAACCCGCAGGTCCTGATGTTGCAACTGCTGTGTTGTGGTCACTGTACATCTTTTGCATTGCTCTGTTTCTAATTACTTTCTTAATCTGTGATACACTCTGGTATGTAAATGTCTACATTTCTTCTCTTAGTTGCAAGTTTTGCAGCTTCGTCTGCAATGTTATTTCCTATTATTCCCACATGACTTGGCACCCAGTTGATAAGTACCCGACAGCCTTGACGTTTGAGTGTTTGCATTAATGATATGACATTTGTGATCAGATGTATGTTATCACATATGTGTTCTTGTTGCAAGGTTTCAATGGCGGCAGGTGTTGGTGATGTAGGTGACACAGGTGTTTATGGTGCATTGGCAAAAAGTAATTATAGTGCATGGGACACAGGTGTTGGTGATCCATGGGACACAGGTGTTGGTGGTTGACTGGACACAGATTTCGTAGTACACAGAATACAGGTGTTAGTGTAGCATGGGACACAGGATTATCACAAGTGTTGTTGGAGCAGGGACCCAGCTGTTGGTGGCTTAGGTGACATAGGCGTTGGTGGGGCAGGGGACACAGGTATTGGTGATACATGGGACACATATCTTGATGGTGCATTGGACACAAGTGTTCGAAGAGCATGGGACACAGGTGTTGGCTGTGCATGGGACACATATGTTAAAGGTGCATGGGAAACAGGTGCTGGAGGTGCAGGAGACACACATGTTGGTGGAGCAGAAAACACAGGTGTTGGTGTTGCATGTGACACAGGTGTTGGTGGTGTAGGCGACACAGGTGTTGGTGGTGCATGTGACACAGGTGTTGATGGTGCAGGAAATACAGGTGTTGGTTGAGCAATGGACACGGGTGTTGGTGGTGCAGGGGGACACAGATGTTGTTGGTACAATGGGACACAGGTGTTTATAGTTTACAGGGAATAGGTGTTGGAGGTGCAAAGGGACACATATGTTGGGGTGCTTTGGGCAAAGATGTTGGTGGAACAGAGGACACAGGTGTTGGTGTTGCATGTGACACAGGTGTTGGTGGTGCAGGGGACACAGGTGTTGGTGGTGCTGCGGTTACACAGGTTCTTGGGGGTGCTTGGGACACAGGAGTTGGGTGTGCTTGGGACACAGGTGTCGATGGTGCAGGGTTTACGCAGGTGTTAGGGGTCCTTAGGAAACAGATATTGTTGCATCAGAGGACACATGTGTGAGTGAAGTAGGGGACACAGGTGTTGGAGGTGCAAGGTGACACAAGTTTTGTTGGTGCATGGGAAACAGGTGTTGCTGGTAGAGAAGATACAGATGTTGGTTGTTCATGACACACACTTGTCGATGGTCCATGAAACACAGGTGTTTGTGGTAATTGGGACACTGGTGTAGGTGGTGCCAAGGACACAGGTGTTGGTGGTGCAGGAATAACACAGGTGTTGGGAGTGCTTTGGACACCGGTGTTGGTGGAACAGAGGACACAGGTGTTGGTGGTGCATGGGACACAGGTATTGTGGTGCAGAGACATAGGTGTTGGGGGGGGGGGCAGGGGACACAGGTGTTGGTGGTGCAGGAGACACATGTGTTGGTGGTGCAGGGGCCACAGGTGTTGGTGGTGCAGGGGCAACAGGTGTTGGTGGTGCAGGGGCCACAGGTGTTGGTGGTGCAGGGGCCACAGGTGTTGGTGGTAGAGGGGCCACAGGTGTTGGTGGTGCAGGGGCCACAGGTGTTGGTGGTGCAGGGGCCACAGGTGTTGGTGGTGCAGGGGCCACAGGTGTTGGTGCTGCAGGGGCCACAGGTGTTGATGATGCAGGGGCCACAGGTGTTGGTGGTGCAGGGGCCACAGGTGTTGGTGGTGCAGGGGCCACAGGTGTTGGTGGTGCAGGGGCCACAGGTGTTGGTGGTGCAGGGGCCACAGGTGTTGGTGCTGCAGGGGCCACAGGTGTTGATGGTGCAGGGGCCACAGGTGTTGGTGGTGCAGGGGCCACAGGTGTTGGTGGTGCAGGGGCCACAGGTGTTGGTGGTACAGGGGCCACAAGTGTTGGTGGTGCAGGGGCCACAGGTGTTGGTGGTGCAGGGGCCACAGGTGTTGATGGTGCAGGGGCCACAGGTGTTGGTGGTGCAGGGGCCACAGGTGTTGGTGGTACAGGGGCCACAAGTGTTGGTGGTGCAGGGGCCACAGGTGTTGGTGATGCAGGGGCCACAGGTGTTGGTGGTGCAGGGGTCACAGGTGTTGGTGGTGCAGGGGCCACAGGTGTTGGTGGTGCAGGGGACACACGTGTTTGTAGTGCAGGAGACACACGTGTTGGTGGTGAATGGGACACAGGTGTTGATGGTGCATGGGACACAGGTGTTGATGATGCATGGGACACAGGTGTTGATGATGCATGAGACACAGGTCTTGGTGGTGCATGGGACACAGGTGTTGATGGTGCATGGGACACAGGTGTTGATGATGCATGGGACACAGGTGTTGATGATGCATGAGACACAGGTCTTGGTGGTGCATGGGACACAGGTGTTGGAGCAGGTTGGGATAAAGGTGTTGGTGGTACAGGGGATCCTGGCTGTTCCCTAGCTGTTGCAAGTTGTTCTCAAATAATAAAGTCCAGCTGGGGACCTGTTATGACTAATAATGTATGTTGTGAAGGACATTTTTAGTTGTAATGAGGAACGTAGTGATAGTGAATGAATGTAGTGTTATTGTTATTGTAGTACGCAATGTATGTCCCTGTAGGGATAGTCCCTGGTCGTCACTACGGCTCGGCTCACAATTATTGTTTAAGAATGATGGTACTATACCTTGGTGGCTGGTGGTGGTGAGGAGGACGAGGCTGGGGGCCCGCAAGTACTGGAGAACTACCAGCAGCAGCTCCGGTAACAGCTCTCTGGTGAGTGTAAGGTTGTGTGCTGGGGGAGACTCCGTCACACATCCCACACCTGCATTACTCATCCCCCGACCACTCCACGGAGTCTTCTCAGGTAGCTGAGGTAGCGGACTCCTGGCTGAGCCGGGTCCCATGTATGGAGCCTGGGGCCCCTGCAACACAGCTGCTGAAGAGCTATGTCTGAGAATGGCAGGTGTGTGGTTTGGTCGGAGGCTGGAACACCTCACCACCCCCACCATAGTCACCCACAACCACACCACTACCATCGTCGCCACTGATCAACACTAAGAATGGCGCCAGATATCGTCGCTGTGGAAAATCTTTAACTGAGAGATCAGTGTTTGGAACCGACAGTGGGGTTGTAGACCAGGAGTAGTGGGTCAAGGGTGGGCTAGGAGCGCTGGATCAGGAGTAGTGGGTCAAGGGTGGGCTAGGAGCGCTGGATCAGGAGTAGTGGGTCAAGGGTGGGCTAGAAGCGTTGGGCCCCAGGAGTAGTGGGTCAAGTGTGGGCTAGGAGCGTTGGGCCCAGGAGTAGTGGGTCAAGAGTGGGCTAGGAGCGCTGGGCCCAGGAGTAGTGGGTCAAGGGTGGGGTAGGAGCAGTAGGCCAGGAGAGTTGTGTGTGTAGTAAGAGCTGACAAGTAGAGTGAGGAGCGTGCGGTCGCAGGGTCCAGAGAAGAGTCAGTAGTACACCGCAGGCGAGCTCACCTCCCGTGTCTGGCCTCGCCTCATCACTCAACATCTACTCATCAATACTCATTATGACAGCATGAGGCTCTGCTCCTTCCTCGTGAGGGTGGACAATGCCTAGGTCTCGCTAGCAGTAACTTGTTTGTCCTGAAGTGACCACTAGACACGAGACTCCACAGCCTAAAGGAAACTCCCGCTGCATGTACACTGCAGCTTCCCTCATCTTCACCACCTACTTTTTTTACAACTTTTAGCATATGTACTTGTATGCAATCACGAACAAAATATAATATAAATAATTTGTTTGGAATAGAGAAGTGTGACCTTGGTCACCTGTGTATAGCTGCACCAGACTGTGGCTCACTGAATGTCTTAATACTTTATTATCATTCACTCCTTTTATAGGCACAATATCGAGCACGTTCCAGGAGTAAATCTATTACCTTGAGAAACCTCATCCCCACCCTCCCCCTCCCAACCACCTGGATTGTTATCTAGATATTTGTGATGGTATGCAAGCATATTACCGTGCCTGTAATAGTGAACATTACATATATATATATATATATATATATATATATATATATATATATATATATATATATATATATATATATATATATATATATATATATATATATATATATATATATATATATATATATATATATATATATATATATATTAGTATATTTTGGTAGCAGTCTTTCCTGTAGACATATATTATTAAATATGACCGAAAAAGTAAGATTAATAATTCTAACACGAATTTTCTCTATCTTTCTAATGTTTCTTTTCACTGTCGATGGTAATTCAAAGATCAATTCTCCAAAATTCATTTTTATTTCTAGTCTGACGCGACACTTGAGCGCGTTTCGTAAAACTTATTACATTTTCAAAGACTTTAGTTTACAAACACACAACTGAAACTGAATAGAGTTTGCACATCTTCGAGGTTTATATCTACATTTCGGTGAGGTGGATGAGGTGAAAAACGAACTTTCAACAATGGGTATTCAATGGGTATTAAATTCCAACACAAGACAGAACACGAAACGCCTTTTTGTCTGCAGACAAAAATCAGAAGATACAACTGACGATTTACTATAAAACCAGAAAAACGGCCAGCCTACTCATGAGAAACTCTCCAGACACAAAGCAGAACGCTTTAAAAGAGACCAACGTCGTCTATGCCTTCAAATGCCCTCTTGGGGACTGTAAGCTCCAAAAAAAACAGTATATAGGCAAGACAACAACATCTCTTTCCAGGCGTTTAACGATGCATTAGCAACAGGGCTCCATTAAGGAACATATAATCTCTTCCCACAAACAAACCATCACCAGAGAAATCTTAGCAAACAACACAGAAATCATCGATAGATACAGCGATAGCAGGCGGCTAGACGTCTGCGAGGCCTTGCGGCCTACTATGCAAGGTCCGATTTGCCTAAGAGATTGAGTGAAGTTCTTTATTTTCAAAATATTTTTTTCAATTGGTTTATTTGAAATATTATTGTTATATTATATTCGACCATCACGACCGGACAAAAGATGATGGTAGCCGAGGCTAATTCCCCATCATCCCGCCGGCACTCTGATGGTTATCTTGGGCATGGAATTTTATCAAATCACCTCATTCTTTGGGGCACACGTGAGGAATACAAATGAGAAGAAGCCTGAATGGTCCCCAGGCATATATGCAACTGAAAATTCACACCCCAGAAGTGACTCGAACCCCCACTGCCAGGAGCACTTTGCAAGTGGTGTACAGGACCCCTTAACCACTCGACCATCACGACCGGACAAAAGATGATGGTAGCCGAGGCTAATTCCCCATCATCTCGCTGGCACTCTGATGGTTATCTTGGGCATGGAATTTTATCAAATCACCTCATTCTTTGGGGCACACGTGAGGAACACAAATGCAAAGAAGCCTGAATGGTCCCCAGGAATATATGTGCAACTGAAAACTCACACCCTAGAAGTGACTCGAACCCATAGGATAGGAGTTTTGATAATGTCTTAGACGCTGTGCTCTTCACCAAGACTGACCATGGGAATTACAAGGTGGGGATGTCCTTTGCCTAGCTCTACAATCTGCAGTGTGGTGGCCAACTTGTTTATTGTACTTGCAATATGGGAGACTAGAATTATTAGATTGACGAGGAGACCGAGAGAATTGTCCAGAGGGTGATGATCTAGTAGCGGACCAACAGTCCCTTGCAAGGTGGTTAGTCTTACCACAATGCTAACATGAGGGGAGTGGATTATTGTGCACTATGGCATTTCGGCAACTCAGGCGGACGAGAATTTGACTGTGGCCTACGACCATGGATGTAGTTCTGCGACCAAGAGTTTTGAGAGTTTGTGCGAAGATGCTGAGGGCCTGTTATTACATTCGCAGTGTTAGAGGATGGCAACAGTTGAGCACTTCGGGGAGCTAGTTTATCGGTGGCATTGTTGATAGCCTCAAACACTACACCAATTTCGTCTTTAACTCCAAAATTTTTTTGCTCGATGATCGGTTTAGTATGCACTGAGGCAATATTAATTAAAATTCCAAATGCAATAATTTTGGCCATGGCCTGGGGGGATCAATGTCTTGTCCTTTTTCAACCCATGAGGAACTAAGCATGGCAGTCTCCAAGGCATACAGATACTAATTGAGACGGCTATTAAACGCATTAAAGGATTCACCAGGCTGTATGGTGGCATTGGCGAAAGAAATCCTTGAAATCTGACCATGACTGTAGGCTAACAATGGCTTTCTCGTCTACCACAAAATGTGCATCACCTTTGGTTGTGTCAACGGCTGACCGAGCAATGGCCAAATATTCGGTATCAGTAGGCTCAGAAAAACGGGCCGTGGTTTTTGCCTCAACCTTGCTAAACCAGGACTCTAACAAGCGGGATTCGCCAACAAAAAGTGGAATTGCCATTTCCTAAGCTGACCTCTGGACCGTAGCACAAGCAATTGCTCCATTGGAGGCAGAAAAAGTTGGAACAGTGGAAGGCATTGTTACAGCCGGGGAAGTAATGTTTGAACGCAGATTATAATTAAGTGCACCAGGTATCATAAATAAAATACACAAAACTATATACTCAAAAAAAATCAAACTTGGCTAATGTAAGAAAATGGCAGAAATAAAATTATTAAAATGGGCTAGGCAACAAAATAATTCTAAACAAGCAAAATTGTGAATTAAATTAGCAATCTGGTATGAAAATGGTTGGAATTAGAGTCATGTAAATTAATTAAACCAGGCTAAGCACTTCAAATTAAATTATAAAATGGGGGAAGTGCAAATGCAATTTTGATAACAAAAAATCAACACAAGTGGCAATACAGGAAATATGGATGTAGCACAAAAGCTGGACACAGATATGTATATAAATTGCTATGGTAAAAATTATAATATGAAATGTTGAAAGAATAAATTTAAAATTAAGGTCTGAAGGAATTGAAAAATGTTCTATTGTGCAAATCCTTAACTGCTACTAAAACAATGACTTCTTACTTCTCTGGACTTTGAATTTACTAATAACACTCTTGTAGCACAATTAATACTCAATGAAATTACTGTGAGAATCAGGAATGTTGAAACTGACACAGAGAAAATGTGCGAGTGGAGTTTGTAGCCAGCTCCAATATTTAAAGTCACAGAATGGTTAATACATGGGCTATTTGGATATATTTATGTTACACCTCCTTAAAACATAGCAAACGAAGTCTTAGCTCTTAATTTCTTTACTCAGGGCTGCAGGATTTGCAATCTAATAGTGGCCAACACGAAAAACGGCGACAAGGCGTGTGAAGAGGCACATGCACGGTTTGTTTAGGACTGCTAGCAGCCGTGGAGTGAGGACTGTGAGATTTTTTTTCTTTGACAGGTTATCAAAAGAATTAAGTCCTATTGACGTTACGTTAATGGTAACTACCTCGCAAGAGAGGCAGACCTTAAACAGCAAGAGCTGCCAGTGGCAGATATTTAATCTTAAAGCCTAAGATCATAGGACCGCGGGAGCAAACCGCCAGGCGAAACCACCCGGGTAACACCTGTCACTTAGGTCGCTGGCTCCTCCTAGTTAACAAACTAATAAAGGGTAGCCGACGGATTCTCACCTCTTATTTATAGAAGTGTGGTGCTGTGCAATGGACTCGAGCTTTAGATACAGACTTGATATGAACATAAGCAGGCAAAGCGTTGCAGAACATGAAATGTGGGGCAGTAATATTGGAAGGTTTGACGTAAACGACCGTTTCTATAACAAAACAATTTATTCACAAAACAAGAACTAAAACTACTACACATTGAATTTACGTTACTTTACTGTCACTCCAGTGGCACATTAAAGAACAGCTAATCAACAGCCTGATGGACCCACGGTATCCTTATCCCGTCGTCGCTGACTGACTAATGACACTAACTGAACACAGTGGTGCCCACTGGTGACGCAAGCTTGCAATCAATATTGTCACGGCTTCACGGTGTCCAATACTATAATCACAAAAACTTGACTGGCGCTCGCTGCCCTCAACGAGGTACCAAGTAACAAGGCGGTTAATCCAAGAATGATAACCCCTTATAAAAATCTTACGTTAACACTTGTCTCTCAGGACAATCAAAAACAAAAGTTACTCTAATTGAATTTAAACAATTACGTTAATACACACGTGTCACAACGACACTTAAATGGCAGCAATAACTCGTAAATCAATTAATTACATCAACTTGAAAGTCAAGCATTCGGTGAGTAATTCCCAATTAATTACTAAATACAACAGCCTATTAATTCAGACGAGTATTGATAAAGCTTACTGTCTCTCAACTGACAGTTCTCTTCCGTTCTTATGACAAGATTACCTTAACGAGGGTAGACTACTGTACCACACACAAGGTTACAACACTCCGTGTAAACAACAACATAAACACCTGGTGAATTCACTAAGTGGCGGTTACTAATTCTCTCTAATTAGCTACGAGTGCTTAATCACTCTGTCCGCAGAAAGATCTGATCAGTCCAACGAATTACAGCAGCTTAATTACAGCGCAATTGACTCCGATCATAACAGACCGTCAACCCCTTACGTTAACCAATCAATTAACGACAGCTCGTTAAATCGTTAACACTACGTTAGTCTTCACTTGACAATTCCTTCACTGCATGAACTTCACTGTGACTGTTGCCTTTACACGTCCCTACATTAATCACAACAATGTTCAACGAACAAGTGACCTCGTTAAGTAAATCGTGACCCCCAGTGACGTTAACTGACTTTAATTCTCACGGAATCCTTCACAGTACACAACGCCTTCCACCAAGGTAAAACTTGTCTACGGTTTACACACGGTACAACACAGTACATCACAGTACAACACAGTACATCCTTGCCACTCACGGCAAAACTTGTAAATGACTACCCCCAGTAAATTATCCACCAATAATTCACACTTTACCACAACACAACAGTAAAATTTATAACCAAGGGAAATCTCCCTGTTACCATTTTCACTGCTGGAAAAGGGAATCAAATTACAGCGAATACATACGCGGCACATAGAAAAAATAGAAGCAAATAACTCACTTTACTCTACCTCTGAATGTGTCACTAGGTGTCTTCACACACGTCAAAAATCACAGTTGGGCCCAACCTCAACTTGATGACGGCAAACAGGGTAGACTCACACGTCTCCAATTCCCATTCACCTCACCAGGTGGTCACAGGGACAGAGGACAGACGGAACACTGGGGGCGAACCCAGCTTCAGAGTTTTATTACCCAAACGGAAACAGTGTACTTACATCAATCATGCGGGCCCACAACCTTCTCGCACTCACTCATACAGATGTCCAAATCACACTCCCGCTGCTGCTTCTGGATGATGACGTAGGCGTCCTCACTTCCTACACATGGTCAGGTGGAGCACAGGGTCCTAGACCACGGGGTTAGCTCCACACACAGAGACCAGGGTGGCGCGACACACCGGCTTAGGCAGGCCAGGGTGAGCGCACAACAGCAGGGATGCGGTACCACGTTCTTTCACTTGACATGGTACCCCAGGATACGACGGTACACGGTGTTACACGGTACACGAGACCCGAGACGGAGTCCTTCACTGTTCCTCAGAATTAAAACTTTTAAGGTTTCTCTCATAACACTGAAACCTTCTCTAGCACGTCTCACAACAGTACCTTCAAGCACAGATACGATAGACGGCAGATGTCACTTTCGTAGCCTGATAATTAACGCCTCACTCATTCCAGTTGCTCTAAGATGGCGTCCCACAATTACGCGGCTAGATGACAAGTTCACAGGGTTCGGTACAAGCACCTTTCCGATTACCGGATTCTTACGCACGGCACACGGAAAGATAGCAAGATGATAGGCGTGACATTAGTAACGTTGCAGGCGGTATTTCCCGATGCTTGGCCTAGCACGGGAAATTACGACCTCTCCAAGCAACGTTCTAGGTAAGAATGTCTTTTCCCGCCAAGACTACGCCTGGGGTACCATGCGGTACCCCTCAGCGTCTTGGCCAATCACGGTTCAGCATTTCTGAGGCCCAGGAGCCTTAGCCAATGGCGTACCTGTCTCATGACGCTACCCCCTCTCTCACGAGGTGGACACGTGATAGGGGGCGTGGTCTACGGCCGTTAACCCCCCATACCTCTCTCTCTACACTTGACTTGTACAAAATTTCCCTGAATTCAACTCCCTCCTGTAATTTCCTTCACAGACCTGATACAGCGATCAGAATGACAACAATGGCTAGCAAATGTCATGGGCTGTCCAACGACACCCAACACGACTGTGGAAAAGTTATATTCAGAAAGTTGAATGACGGTGCACATCACTGGTGCACTATGCAATTTCGTACTTAATTCAGTGCACGAGAGAGCAGGAAAAATATGTCTCCTGACAAGGACGCTTACCTACCCTCCGTGGCTGTTGTAGTTGTTTGCTTTTTTTGGTCGCCAGTTGGTGTGGGCGTCCCTGCCCTACCAGTTTTGTTGCCTGCCTGGCTGCGTTGACGTGGCAGTTCTGACATGGGGGGCCATCTTCCTCCTGTTCAGCGTGTGAACTCTGTGGGCCTGGAGTTCACTTGTAAGGCTGGTTATCCGACCATCGAGATGGTGATGTGTGACATGCTTCGTGTCCCGGTGGACGCTGTTTACGGTGTGGAGCTAGTTACAGCCCATCGGGTTGTTATTAAGTTCGTGGGGGAGGACGAGTACCGGGACTTCCTCCGTTGGTACAGGGGGGCGTACGTTGCCGTTGCCAGACGATGCCGGCTCTGTGGCGATTTCGGACCGCAGTGGTGCCCTGACTTATGTCAGTATCCATGGTGCGCCCCTGGAATTCCCTGATGACCTCCTCCGGCGATACTTTGGGGGTTTTGGTACTGTTGTCAGCGTGCAGGTGAACACGCTCTCCTCAGGGCGATATGCTGGGAAGTGTACAAACATTCGCACGTTGGGGATGCGCCTCCGGTTGGATATACCTTCTTCTAGACCACGGGGTTCACACACCGGCTTATGGGGTACTACGTCCGGGTGTATTATGCCCGGCAGCCTCGTACCTGTTTCCGGTGTGGCCTGTTGGGGCATCAGGCTGCCGGGTGCTCTGAGGCCCCTGCTGCTCCTGTCAACTTGTTCCGCGACGAGGATTTCCCGCCGCTCCCTCTGGAGGCAGTCTCCGGTGATGTTGATGAGGAGGTGCGCGTCCCGTTTGCTGCTGCAGCTTCCCCGGCGGCGCCTGCCGTTCCTCCGGTTGTTGCCGTCCTTCCTCCGGTTCTTGAGGTACCGTCGGTTGGTCTGCCTGATCCTGTCGCTGTTCCAGCTGCTCCCGTGGGCCTTCCTGGAGCTCCCTGTGTGACGTCGCTGTCTTCTCCCTCGTCTTCTGATGCTGCGCCTGGCCCTGTGTCCGTGACTCGGGTCCCGGATGTGCTTGGTGCTGGGGTGGCTGCGGAGCCTCCTGCTGTGTGTGACCCAGTTCCCCCTGTGATAGAGGCTGCTGCCGTCTTCAGCTCGTGGTCCCTGTGTTTCTGGGTCACTTACCGGCTCGGACGATATCCGGCCGGTGCCCAAACGATCCCGGCGTTCGACTTCTTCCTGGGCCGACGTTGGTGATTTCAGTGACTGTGGGGTTTCGGGTGTTGACAGTGTGGATACGGATGCGTCGATGTCTCTGCGGTTCGTGGTGGCGGAGGTCCCTGTGCCTGCTAGTGCTGGTGCCAATGTCTCGGATGTGCCTTCGGTTCTTTCTCCGCCGGAGGACTCTCCACAGTGGGGGGTGGTGGCTTCCGCTGCCAGGGATGGTGTGGACTCTGGTGCTGGGCGTGGCCTGGTGGTGACGTTACGGAAGGATGCGCGCCGTCTGGGTTCCCTGCTGTCGTCTAGTGGTGTGCCCGGGGCCGCGAGTACCCCTGTGGTGCGGGTGCGCGTTGGGGCCCTGGGGAACGTGTTGCCGGCGTCTGTGATGCCACCGGGTCACTGGTCGAAGATTGCCGAGTTACCGCTGTCTGACGGGCCGGAGTGCTTTCGTAAGGGGCAAGTTCCCTTCCTGTGGGGGTGAGTGGCGACTTCTCGCCTCATGAGTATTACCATCTGGGTCCCCAGTTTGCAGGTGTTTGTTGCCCCGGTTCCGGATGTTATGGCGTCCCCGGTGGATGGACGAGACCCTTGGCAATGGGTGCTCTGGGAGGCGTTCAATGTAAGGTTCCCGCGAGCCAAGTTCCCGGGCAAGTATGTGCTCTGATTTCCTGTGTATTTGCTCTATGACATGCTGTGTGCCCTTCTGGCTGTTTGTTTGCCCTGTTCTATTATGTGCTTCTGCCTCTCCCTTTGTGCGTAGCTTTGCCGTGTGGCATATTAGTTTCTAGTGCTTGGCGTCACTCGTTTCACGTTTTGGCTTGGCATTTCGCCTTTCCTGGCTTTGCGATTCACCCTTCACGGGTACGCCGGGGCGTATCCGATCCCACGATCGTCGTCGCCCCTAACTCAACAACAACAACAACACGGTTTGTTTACAAGAGGTGTGGCGGCAGGCAGTGCTCCTAACGGCTGTGAAGCTCTTGTGGGACTTTACTTGGTGCCTTGTTTTGATAATTACTTACTTACTTGTGGGACCCTACACTGGAAGTGATCTTGGGAGCGCGATGGTAAATGCTGAGACGACGATATTGCGTTGATGACGTTGGAGGAAGCATGATTTGCTAGGCAGGAGTTCACAGCAAAGTGATGTAGTAGGGGCTGGTGGCGAGGTGTGTGTGAGCTGGTGGCGACACTAGTCAGACATTTGCAGTCCACCAATTATTCTCAAATAATAGTACAACACAAACGATGATCAGTTGAATACTTGCGACGATGACTGACGACGATTGCAGTAGACGGAAATACTCAAAAGGCTTGATGCTGTCGGCTTTGATGAAGGTGGTGGTGGGTGATGCAGGTTCCAAGATGGCGTGGGAAATTCAAATTCGCTGGCGGCGAATTCCTCTCCCCTCACCAAAGAAATTTCGTTCTTACTTGTAAATATTGTGCCTTGCTTCTGATAACGTCGACCTAGAGTAGGTTGATGGTAGGACCCCAGATTGGCACAATAAATGATGTGTGGGTGGCAGAATGGCGGCTTATGGCGGTGGTGGCGGCATCGGTGACAGTGGCGGCTGGAACACGTGGCGATGTGGGTACTTGGATTTTCGTTTCCCAGAAAATTAATTCTGGATCCCACTGCTGCTACCAGTATTACTTACCTTCTTGATGTATGGTTCTTGTTTGGTGTAGAGAATACACGATTGATGACTTCAGCAGTTTATTTAGGAAGGTAACAAGTTGTATATCTGGCTTGCCGAGGTCCTACCTAACTCTGGTCTGTATGAATACTGACTCCTCATCGCCAGAACGGCTAGTACCAGCTCTCTGTGGAGAATGACGTCAGAGGCTTACTCAACTGTGATTGGCTATCCCCAACCGTCGTACAATTTGAGTACTAATATATGCTTGGAGACCATTCAAGCTTGTTCGCATTTGTGATGCTCACGTAGCCCCACAAAGTGAGGTGATTTGATGAAATAACTGTGCCCAAGATTACCAAAAAAGTGTTGTCGGAACGGTGGTTAAATATCCTCGGCTATCATCGTCTTTTGTACGGTCACTGGGGGTCGAGTGGATAAAATACTATGTACACCAGTTGCATTGTGCTCCTGGCGGTCTGGGTTTGAGTCACTTCTGGGGTGTGGAATTTTCAGATGCTTATATGCTTGGAGACCATTCACGCTTGTTTGCATTTGTGTTGCTCACGTGGCCCCAAGAAGTGAAGTGAATTGATTAAATAACTGTGCCCAAGATTACCATCAAAGTGCCGTTGGGACAGTGGTCAAATAACCTAGACTATCATCATTTTTTGTACGTTCACTAAAGGTCGAGTGGATAAGATAACATGTATACCAGTTGCATTGTGCTCCTGGCGGTCTGGGTTCGAGTCACATCTGTGGTGTGGAGTTTTCAGTTTATATATATATATTTTGACGGTGCCCTCTCCAGTTTCTCCCATATGCCAGCTGTAAGAGTCATATCAGCTTACCTGCAAGTTCTCTGAGGTGCAGGGAATCTTTTGAGGTATGAGGCTTCCAGAATGGTTGCTTTTTAGGGGAGAAATTTGTATTTGTAAATTTGCAGGGAAGTGGAAAAGTCGCGCCCTGGGTACAACAAAATGGCGCCGCCTGGCCTGCAAATCCTCCATTTTGTGTACGACGCCCCGCCGGTCGGTGATTGGCTGGCTGAGGTCACATGACTTCGTTGACCAATCAGAGCCCGCCCCTGGGTCTGTGACGTCACCAAGAGACCTGGCCCGCCGCCTGGAGCTCTAGGTGCTCAGAGATACTTGGCGCTTCGTTGAGAGCGGACGTGCGCCGATTGAGCTCTCAGAGTTCCGAGGTCTAAGAGCCTCCTTAAGTGGATATACACAGCCTGACGAATGTATAGTGACCAACAAGGACTGCAGTACTTCAGGGAAGTGCGAGGAAGCTAATCCAGCGGTGTAAGGGCGCCGAGGATCGTGTGCAAATAGTCTTGGAAAAGTCGAGAGAGTTACAGCGGCTGGAGGAGTGAGTGACTCGCCGTCAGTGGAACTCCAAAGCATTCAGAGCTGTGGTGATTGGATCACGTTCACTAGGAACTCAGGAGGGAGAAGATGCATCCTGATCCTTGAGAGTGGTCTCGGTGAAGGAGTGCTTGAGGGAACGACGCATGCAGTGACAACTGGACGAGCCAACGCCCAGGAACTTCACTCAGGGAATGAGCATGGAGATGACGAGGATCTTCAAGACACCTATGGACTGATGAGGCTTCTGGAACGCTGGGAACAACGCGAGGAACGGAGTACCCAACGAACGGCGACTAGGGCCTAGACGTCTGAGGACAAGATATGTTAAGGTAGATCATATTTCCCTCCCATATTTCCCTTGATTGTTAGGCAAGATAGTCCTATTATTATGCTAAGGCATTTATTAGAGTGCATATAAGTCATAGGAGTAGATTAGGCTGTGGGACAGCACGTATATATTATTCTACTGATTGGTGAAGACAGCGTGTGGCCGGCCCGTGGTGGAGTGAGGAGCGACGTGGATGAAGTTGCCCAGTGATCCCTTTAACTCATCAGCTGATGTGAGCTGCCGGCGGCACCAGAGGAGCGCTGTTGTCACCATTATTATTATTATCTCCATTGACCCATACATGTATCTTGTGTGTTGTAGTTTACTTTGGGTAAACTTTTTATTGTTTTATCACTGCCTTTGGTGTAACCTCCATCTCATTGAGCTTTGCGATTAATAATATGATTATACTGTTTTTTTTTGTTTTGTTTTTTTGAGATATATACAAGAGTGGTTACATTCTTGTACAGCCACTAGTACGCGTAGCGTTTCGGGCAGGTCCCTGGAATACGATCCCCTGCCGCGAAGAATCGTTTTTTCATCCAAGTACACATTTTACTGTTGCGTTAAACAGAGGCTACAGTTAAGGAATTGCGCCCAGTAAATCCTCCCTGGCCAGGATACGAACCCATGACATAGCGCTCGCGGAACGCCAGGCGAGTGTCTTACCACTACACCACGGAGACTGTAAACTGTTACTGGCATGGCATAGAGAGAGACCCTGTGTTGGCAACACGACATTAGATTTGAACACTGGTACTGGCATTCTCTAAAGAGTGACCCTGAGATGGCAACATGACAGTACATTTAAATTCTAGTATTGGCAGCATATAGTACAGTCCTAGGCTGCTGCAAATATATTATATTCGAACTAACAGCGTTGCTGGGACGCTGAGAGAATTACCCAGCTGGCGACCAGAAGATAAGAGGTGGAAGTGAGGCTACGGCCCGAAGTCCGGCAAATTCTCTGCACGCATAGGTGGGCTGGCCCCGTGGGGGAGTCACATACTGCAGGAATCAAGCTTAGCAGTGTGAGCTGGGCCTTCTCCTCTCCCTCTTGGGTCCATGGTCAAGTGGTGACCGGTCTTGAGGCATGACTAAGAGAGCTCCCTGGGGTGATGTGTGATACCCAACCCGTTCTCGCACTTTCTTACAGTCAATATTGACTTATTAAATACGTGCATATGTGACATACTAAACATACTAGTTTACCTTGAAAAGCTTCATAGAAAAGACCGACCTTCCCTAACCTTCTTAGTATGTTAAGATAAGCATCTTATTGCTTCGTAATTACAATTATTACTTAACCTATACCTATAATAGGTTAAGTAATAATTGTAATTACGAAGCAAAAAGATGCTTATCTTAACATACTAAGAAGATTAGGTAAGGTCGGTGTTTTCTATGAAGCTTTTCAATGAAAACTAGTATGTTTAGTATGTCACATATGCACGTATTTAATAAGTCAATATTGACTATACGAAAGTGCGAGAACGGGTTGGTGATACTCTAGTGGAGGGAGTGAAGTCCCATGGCATGAGGTTATAGGATCAGTAGCACAATCCCCCGCTGTTTAACTGTAACCTCATGTAACATAACACAAGGCCAAGGTGACCTTTGCGTGTATATATATATATATATATATATATATATATATATATATATATATATATATATATATATATGTATATATATATATATATATATATATATATATATATATATATATATATATATATATATATATATATATATATATATATATATATATATATATATATATATATATGACAATGTCAGACCACGGAGGAAAATGAAACAGGAATTTCCTTAAGTACTTTCGTATATTAAATACATCTTCAGAAGGAATGATTAAGAATTAAGATTAATACATCTTCAGAAGAAAAGGTACTTAAGGAAATTCCTGTTTCATTTTCCTCCGTGGTCTGACATTGTCACATTCTTAATCACGTGTTTATTTTCGTGATATACACACACACACACACACATATATATATATATATATATATATATATATATATATATATATATATATATATATATATATATATATATATATATATATATATATATATATATATATATATATATATATATATATATATATATATATATATATAACAATGTCAGACCACGGAGGAAAATGAAACAGGAATTTCCTTAAGTACTTTCGAATATTAAATACATCTTCAGAAGCAATGTATTCCTTCTGAAGATGTATTTAATATACGAAAGTACTTAAGGAAATTCCTGTTTCATTTTCCTCCGTGGTCTCACATTGTCACATTCTTAATCACGTGTTTATTTTCGTGATACACACACACACACACACACATATATATATATATATATATATATATATATATATATATATATATATATATATATATATATATATATATATATTATTAAATATGACCGAAAAAGTAAGATTAATAATTCTAACACGAATTTTCTCTATCTTTCTTACGTTTCTTTTCACTGTTGATGGTAATTCAAAGATCAATTCTCCAAAATTCATTTTTATTTCTAGTCTGACGCGACACTTGAGCGCGTTTCGTAAAACTTATTACATTTTCAAAGACTTTAGTTTACAAACACACAACTGAAACTGAATAGAGCTTATATATCTTCGAGGTTTATATCTACATTTGGGTGAGGTGGATGAGGTGAAAACATACTTTCAACAATGGGTATTAAATGGGTATTAAATTCAACACAAAACAGAACACGAAACAATGGGTATTGAATGGAAGTAATTGTAGAAAGCCTATTCGTCCATATTTCTTGATGCTTCAATATTGGAGCGGAGTCTTGAGGTGGGTAGAATATAGTTGTGCATTAATTGGCTGTTGATTGCTGGTGTTGACTTCTTGATGTGTAGTACCTCGCAGACGTCAAGCCGCCTGCTATCGCTGTATCTATCGATGATTTCTCTGTTGTTTGCTAAGATTTCTCTGGTGATGGTTTGTTTGTGGGAAGAGATTATATGTTCCTTAATGGAGCCCTGTTGCTTATGCATCGTTAAACGCCTGGAAAGAGATGTTGTTGTCTTGCCTATATACTGTTTTTTTTTGGAGCTTACAGTCCCCAAGAGGGCATTTGAAGGCATAGACGACGTTGGTCTCTTTTAAAGCGTTCTGTTTTGTGTCTGGAGAGTTTCTCATGAGTAGGCTGGCCGTTTTTCTGGTTTTATAGTAAATCGTCAGTTGTATCTTCTGATTTTTGTCTGTAGGGATAACGTTTCTACTGACAATGTCTTTCAGGGCCCTTTCCTCCGTTTTATGGGCTGTGGAAAAGAAGTTCCTGTAAAATAGTCTAATAGGGGGTATAGGTGTTGTGTTAGTTGTCTCTTCAGAGGTTACATGGCATTTCACTTTCCTTCTTATGATGTCTTCCACAAAACCATTGGAGAAGCCGTTGTTGACTAGGACATGCCTTACCCTACAGAGTTCTCGTCGACTTACTTCCATTCTGAGCTGTAGCTGAGGGCACGGTCGACATAAGCGTTAACAACACTCCTCTTGTACCTGTCCGGGCAGTCGCTGTTGGCATTCAGGCACATTCCTATGTTTGTTTCCTTAGTGTAGACTTCAGTGTGGAAAACTCCGCTCCTTTCCATGACTGTTATATCTAGAAAGGGCAGCTTCCCATCCTTCTCCATCTCGTAAGTGAAACGCAACACAGAATTCTGCTCAAATGCCTTCTTCAGCTCCTGCAGATGTCTGACATCAGGTATCTGTGTGTAAATGTCGTCAACATACCTGCAGTATATGGCCGGTTTCAAGTTCATGTCGACTAAAACTTTTTGCTCGATGGTACCCATGTAAAAGTTTGCAAACAGGACACCTAGGGGAGAACCCATGGCGACCCCATCTACTTGCTTATACATGTGTCCATCCGGGCTCAAGAAGGGTGCCTCTTTAGTACAAGCTTGGAGTAGTTTCCTTAGACTATTTTCTAGGTGTCCTGTTTGCAAACTTCTACATGGGTACCATCGAGCAAAAAGTCTTAGTCGACATGAACTTGAAACCGGCCATATACTGCAGGTATGTTGACGACATTTTTACACAGGTACCTGATGACAGACATCTGCAAGAGCTGAAGGAGGCATTTGAGCAGAATTCTGTGTTGCGTTTCACTTACGAGATGGAGAAGGATGGGAAGCTGCCCTTTCTAGATATAACAGTCATGGAAAGGAGCGGAGTTTTCCACACTGCAGTCTACACTAAGGAAACAAACAAAGGAATGTGCCTGAATGCCAACAGTGACTGCCCGGACAGGTACAAGAGGAGTGTTGTTAACGCTTATGTCGACCGTGCCCTCAGCCACAGCTCAGAATGGAAGCAAGTCGACGAAGAACTCTGTATGGTAAGGCAGGTCCTAGTCAACAACGGCTTCTCCAATGGTTTTGTGGAAGACATCATAAGAAGGAAAGTGAAACGCCATGCAACCTCTGAAGAGACAACTAACACAACACCTATACCCCCTATTAGACAATTTTACAGGAACTTCTTTTCCACAGCCCATAAAACGGAGGAAAGAGTCCTGAAAGATATTGTCAGTAGAAACGTTATCCCTACAGACAAAAATCAGAAGATACAACTGACGATTTACTATAAAACCAGAAAAACGGCCAGCCTACTCATGAGAAACTCTCCAGACACAAAGCAGAACGCTTTAAAAGAGACCAACGTCGTCTATGCCTTCAAATGCCCTCTTGGGGACTGTAAGCTCCAAAAAAAAACAGTATATAGGCAAGACAACAACATCTCTTTCCAGGCGTTTAACGATGCATAAGCAACAGGGCTCCACTAAGGAACATATAATTTCTTCCCACAAACAAACCATCACCAGAGAAATCTTAGCAAACAACACAGAAATCATCGATAGATACAGCGATAGCAGGTGTCTTGACGTCTGCGAGGCACTACACATCAAGAAGTCAACACCAGCAATCAACAGCCAATTAATGCACAACTATATTCTACCCACCTCAAGACTCCGCTCCAATATAGAAGCATCAAGAAATATGGACCAATAGGCTTTCTGCAATTACTTCCATTCAATACCCATTGTTTCGTGTTCTGTCTTGTGTTTGAATTTAATACCCACTTAATACCCATTGTTGAAAGTATGTTTTCACCTCATCCACCTCACCCAAAAAACGATATAAACTCGAAGATGTGCAAGCTCTATTCAGTTTCAGTTGTGTGTTTGTAAACTAAAGTCTTTGAAAATGTAATAAGTTTTACGAAACGCGCTCAAGTGTCGATTCAACCTAGAAATAAAAATGAATTTTGGAGAATTGATCTTTGAATTACCATCAACAGTGAAAAGAAACGTAAGAAAGATAGAGAAAATTCGTGTTAGAATTATTAATCATACTTTTTCGGTCATATTTAATAATATATGTCTACAGGAAAGACTGCTACCAAAATATATATATATATATGTATATATATATATATATATATATATATATATATATATATATATATATATATATATATATATATATGTATATATGTATATATATGTATATATATATATATATATATATATATATATATATATACATATATATATATATATATATATATATATATATATATATATATATATATGCGAACAAGCCTGAATGGTCCCCAGGACAATATGCAACTGAAAACTCACACCCCAGAAGTGACTCGAACCCATACTCCCAGGAGCAACGCAACTGGTATGTACAAGACGCCTTAATCCACTTGACCATCACGACCGGACATAATGAGGTGATAGCTGAGGCTATTTGAACCACCCCACCGCCGGCACTCGGATAGTAACCTTGGGCATAGCATTTTACCAAATCACCTCATTCTTTGGGGCACACGTGAGGAACACAAATGCGAACAAGCCTGAATGGTCCCCAGGACAATATGCAACTGAAAACTCACACCCCAGAAGTGACTCGAACCCATACTCCCAGGAACAACGCAACTGGTATGTACAAGACGCCTTAATCCACTTGACCATCACGACCGGACATAATGAGGTGATAGCCGAGGCTATTTGAACCACCCCACCGCCGGCACTCAGATAGTAATCTTGGGCATAGCATTTTACCAAATCACCTCATTCTTTGGGGCACACGTGAGGAACACAAATGCGAACAAGCCTGAATGGTCCCCAGGACAATATGCAACTGAAAACTCACACCCCAGAAGTGACTCGAAACCATACTCCCAGGAGCAACGCAACTGGTATGTACAAGACGCCTTAATCCACTTGACCATCACGACCGGACATAATGAGGTGATAGCCGAGGCTATTTGAACCACCCCACCGCCTGCACTCGGATAGTAATCTTGGGCATAGCATTTTACCAAATCACCTCATTCTTTGGGGCACACGTGAGGAACACAAATGCGAACAAGCCTGAATGGTCCCCAGGACAATATGCAACTGGAAACTCACACCCCAGAAGTGACTCGAACTCATACTCCCAGGAGCAACGCAACTGGTATGTACAAGACGCCTTAATCCACTTGACCATCACGACCGGACATAATGAGGTGATAGCCGAGGCTATTTGAACCACCCCACCGCCGGCACTCGGATAGTAATCTTGGGCATAGCATTTTACCAAATCACCTCATTCTTTGGGGCACACGTGAGGAACACAAATGCGAACAAGCCTGAATGGTCCCCAGGACAATATGCAACTGAAAACTCACACCCCAGAAGTGACTCGAACCCATACTCCCAGGAGCAACGCAACTGGTATGTACAAGACGCCTTAATCCACTTGACCATCACGACCGGACATAATGAGGTGATAGCCGAGGCTATTTGAACGACCCCACCGCCGGCACTCAGATAGTAATCTTGGGCATAGCATTTTACCAAATCACCTCATTCTTTGGGGCACACGTGAGGAACACAAATGCGAACAAGCCAGAATGGTCCCCAGGACAATATGCAACTGAAAACTCACACCCCAGAAGTGACTCGAAACCATACTCCCAGGAGCAACGCAACTGGTATGTACAAGACGCCTTAATCCACTTGACCATCACGACCGGACATAATGAGGTGATAGCCGAGGCTATTTGAACCACCCCACCGCCGGCACCCGGATAGTAATCTTGGGCATAGCATTTTACCAAATCACCTCATTCTTTGGGGCACACGTGAGGAACACAAATGCGAACAAGCCTGAATGGTCCCCAGGACAATATGCAACTGAAAACTCACACCCCAGAAGTGACTCGAACCCATAGTCCCAGGAGCAACGCAACTGGTATGTACAAGATGCCTTAGTCCACGTGACCATCACGACCGGACATAATGAGGTGATAGCCGAGGCTATTTGAACCACCCCACCGCCGGCACTCGGATAGTAATCTTGGGCATAGCATTTTACCAAATCACCTCATTCTTTGGGGCACACGTGAGGAACACAAATGCGAGCAAGCCTGAATGGTCCCCAGGACAATATGCAACTGAAAACTCACACCCCAGAAGTGACTCGAACCCATACTCCCAGGAGCAACGCAACTGGTGTGTACAAGACGCCTTAATCCACTTGACCATCACGACCGGACATAATGAGGTGATAGCCGAGGCTATTTTAGCATACATTTCATACACGAGCATTCATATTGTCCTGGGGACCATTCAGGCTTGTTCGCATTGGTGTTCCTCACGTGTGCCCCAAAGAATGAGGTGATTTGGTAAAATGCTATGCCCAAGATTACTATCCGAGTGCCGGCTGTGGGGTGGTTCAAATAGCCTCGGCTATCACCTCATTTTGTCCGGTCGTGATGGTCAAGTGGATTAAGGCGTCTTGTACATACCAGTTGCGTTGCTCCAGGGAGTATGGGTTCGAGTCACTTCTGGGGTGTGAGTTTTCAGTTGCATATTGTCCTGGGGACATTCAGGCTTGTTCGCATTTGTGTTCCTCACGTGTGCCCCAAAGAATGAGGTGATTTGGTAAAATGCTATGCCCAAGATTACTATCCGAGTGCCGGCGGTGGGGTGGTTCAAATAGCCTTGGCTATCACCTCATTATGTCCGGTCGTGATGGTCAAGTGGATTAAGGCGTCTTGTACATACCAGTTGCGTTGCTCCTGGGAGTATGGGTTCGAGTCACTTCTGGGGTGTGAGTTTTCAGTTGCATATTGTCCTGGGGACCATTCAGGCTTGTTTGCATTTGTGTTCCTCACGTGTGCCCCAAAGAATGAGGTGATTTGGTAAAATGCTATGCCCAAGATTACTATCCGAGTGCCGGCGGTGGGGTGGTTCAAATAGCCTCGGCTATCACCTCATTATGTCCGGTCGTGATGGTCAAGTGGATTAAGGCGTCTTGTACATACCAGTTGCGTTGCTCCTGGGAGTATGGGTTCGAGTCACTTCTGGGGTGTGAGTTTTCAGTTGCATATTGTCCTGGGGACCATTCAGGCTTGTTCGCATTTGTGTTCTTCACGTGTGCCCCAAAGAATGAGGTGATTTGGTAAAATGCTATGCCCAAGATTACTATCCGAGTGCCGGCGGTGGGGTGGTTCAAATAGCCTCGGCTATCACCTCATTATGTCCGGTCGTGATGGTCAAGTGGATTAAGGCGTCTTGTACATACCAGTTGCGATGCTCCTGGGAGTATGGGTTCGAGTCACTTCTGGGGTGTGAGTTTTCAGTTGCATATTGTCCTGGGGACCATTCAGGCTTGTTCGCATTTGTGTTCCTCACGTGTGCCCCAAAGAATGAGGTGATTTGGTAAAATGCTATGCCCAAGAATACTATCCGAGTGCCGGCGGTGGGGTGGTTCAAATAGCCTCGGCTATCACCTCATTATGTCCGGTCGTGATGGTCAAGTGGATTAAGGCGTCTTGTACATACCAGTTGCGTTGCTCCTGGGAGTATGGGTTCGAGTCACTTCTGGGGTGTGAGTTTTCAGTTGCATATTGTCCTGGGGACCATTCAGGCTTGTTCGCATTTGTGTTCCTCACGTGTGCCCCAAAGAATGAGGTGATTTGGTAAAATGCTATGCCCAAGATTACTATCCGAGTGCCGGCGGTGGGGTGGTTCAAATAGCCTCGGCTATCACCTCATTATGTCCAGTCGTGATGGTCAAGTGGATTAAGGCGTCTTGTACATACCAGTTGCGTTGCTCCTGGGAGTATGGGTTCGAGTCACTTCTGGGGTGTGAGTTTTCAGTTGCATATTGTCCTGGGGACCATTCAGGCTTGTTCGCATTTGTGTTCCTCACGTGTGCCCCAAAGAATGAGGTGATTTGGTAAAATGCTATGCCCAAGATTACAATCCGAGTGCCGGCGGTGGGGTGGTTCAAATAGCCTCGGCTTTCACCTCATTATGTCCGGTCGTGATGGTCAAGTGGATTAAGGCGTCTTGTACATAAGAGTTGCGTTGCTCCTGGGAGTATGGGTTCGAGTCACTTCTGGGGTGTGAGTTTTCAGTTGCATATTGTCCTGGGGACCATTCAGGCTTGTTCGCATTTGTGTTCCTCACGTGTGCCCCAAAGAATGACGTGATTTGGTAAAATGCTATGCCCAAGATTACTATCCGAGTGCCGGCGGTCGGGTGGTTCAAATAGCCTCGCCTATCACCTCATTATGTCCGGTCGTGATGGTCAAGTGGATTAAGGCGTCTTGTACATACCAGTTGCGTTGCTCCTGGGAGTATGGGTTCGAGTCACTTCTGGGGTGTGACTTTTCAGTTGCATATTGTCCTGGGGACCATTCAGGCTTGTTCGCATTTGTATTCCTCACGTGTGCCCCAAAGAATGAGGTGAGTTGGTAAAATGCTATGCCCAAGATTACTATCCGAGTGCCGGCGGTGGGGTGGTTCAAATAGCCTCGGCTATCACCTCATTATGTCCGGTCATGATGGTCAAGTAGATTAAGGCGTCTTGTACATACCAGTTGCGTTGCTCCTGGGAGTATGGGTTCGAGTCACTTCTGGGGTGTGAGTTTTCAGTTGCATATTGTCCTGGGGATCATTCAGGCTTGTTTGCATTTGTGTTCCTCACGTGTGCCCCAAAGAATGAGGTGATTTGGTAAAATGCTATGCCCAAGATTACTATCCGAGTGCCCGCGGTGGGGTGGTTTAAATAGCCTCGGCTATCACCTCATTATGTCCGGTCGTGATGGTCAAGTGGATTAAGGCGTCTTGTACATACCAGTTGCGTTGCTCCTGGGAGTATGGGTTCAAGTCACTTCTGGGGTGTGAGTTTACAGTTGCATATTGTCCTGGGGAGCATTCAGGCTTGTTCGCATTTGTGTTCCTCACATGTGCCCCAAAGAATGAGGTGATTTGGTAAAATGCTATGCCCAAGATTACTATCCGAGTGCCGGCGGTGGGGTGGTTCAAATAGCCTCGGCTATCACCTCATTATGTCCGGTTGTGATGGTCAAGTGGATTAAGGCGTCTTGTACATACCAGTTGCGTTGCTCCTGGGAGTATGGGTTCGAGTCACTTCTGGGGTGTGAGTTTTCAGTTGCATATTGTCCTGGGGACCATTCAGGCTTGTTCGCATTTGTGTTCCTCACGTGTGCCCCAAAGAATGAGGTGATTTGGTAAATTGCTATGCCCAAGATTACTATACGAGTGCCAGCGGTGGGGTGGTTCAAATAGCCTCGGCTATCACCTCATTATGTCCGGTCGTGATGGTCAAGTGGATTAAGGCGTCTTGTACATACCAGTTGCGTTGCTCCTGGGAGTATGGGTTCGAGTCACTTCTGGGGTGTGAGTTTTCAGTTGCATATTGTCCTGGGGACCATTCAGGCTTGTTCGCATTTGTGTTCCTCACGTGTGCCCCAAAGAATGAGGTGATTTGGTAAATTGCTATGCCCAAGATTACTATCCGAGTGCCAGCGGTGGGGTGGTTCAAATAGCCTCGGCTATCACCTCATTATGTCCGGTCGTGATGGTCAAGTGGATTAAGGCGTCTTGTACATACCAGTTGCATTGCTCCTGGGAGTATGGGTTCGAGTCACTTCTGGGGTGTGAGTTTTCAGTTGCATATTGTCCTAGGGACCATTCAGGCTTGTTCGCATTTGTGTTCCTCACGTGTGCCCCAAAGAATGAGGTGATTTGGTAAAATGCTATGCCCAAGATTACTATCCGAGTGCCGGCGGTGGGGGTGGTTCAAATAGCCTCGGCTATCACCTCATTATGTCCGGTCGTGATGGTCAAGTGGATTAAGGCGTCTTGTACATACCAGTTGCGTTGCTCCTGGGAGTATGGGTTCGAGTCACTTCTGGGGTGTGAGTTTTCAGTTGCATATTGTCCTGGGGACCATTCAGGCTTGTTCGCATTTGTGTTCCTCACGTGTGCCCCAAAGAATGAGGTGATTTGGTAAAATGCTATGCCCAAGATTACTATCCGAGTGCCGGCGGTGGGGTGGTTCAAATAGCCTCGGCTATCACCTCATTATGTCCGGTCGTGATGGTCAAGTGGATTAAGGCGTCTTGTACATACCAGTTGCGTTGCTCCTGAGAGTATGGGTTCGAGTCACTTCTGGGGTGTGAGTTTTCAGTTGCATATTGTCCTGGGGACCATTCAGGCTTGTTCGCATTTGTGTTCCTCACGTGTGCCCCAAAGAATGAGGTGATTTGGTAAAATGCTATGCCCAAGATTACTATCCGAGTGCCGGCGGTGGGGTGGTTCAAATAGCCTCGGCTATCACCTCATTATGTCCGGTCGTGATGGTCAAGTGGATTAAGGCGTCTTGTACATACCAGTTGCGTTGCTCCTGGGAGTATGGGTTCGAGTCACTTCTGGGGTGTGAGTTTTCAGTTGCATATTGTCCTGGGGACCATTCAGGCTTGTTCGCATTTGTGTTCCTCACGTGTGCCCCAAAGAATGAGGTGATTTGGTAAAATGCTATGCCCAAGATTACTATCCGAGTGCCGGCGGTGGGGTGGTTCAAATAGCCTCGGCTATCACCTCATTATGTCCGGTCGTGATGGTCTAGTGGATTAAGGCGTCTTGTACATACCAGTTGCGTTGCTCCTGGGAGTATGGGTTCGAGTCACTTCTGGGGTGTGAGTTTTCAGTTGCATATTGTCCTGGGGGCCATTCAGGCTTGTTCGCATTTGTGTTCCTCACGTGTGCCCCAAAGAATGAGGTGATTTGGTAAAATGCTATGCCCAAGATTACTATCCTAGTGCCGGCGGTGGGGTGGTTCAAATAGCCTCGGCTATCACCTCATTATGTCTGGTCGTGATGGTCAAGTGGATTAAGGCGTCTTGTACATACCAGTTGCGTTGCTCCTGGGAGTATGGGTTCGAGTCACTTCTGGGGTGTGAGTTTTCAGTTGCATATTGTCCTGGGGACCATTCAGGCTTGTTCGCATTTGTGTTTCTCACGTGTGCCCCAAAGAATGAGGTGATTTGGTAAAATGCTATGCCCAAGAATACTATCCGAGTGCCGGCGGTGGGGTGGTTCAAATAGCCTCGGCTATCACCTCATTATGTCCGGTCGTGATGGTCTAGTGGATTAAGGCGTCTTGTACATACCAGTTGCGTTGCTCCTGGGAGTATGGGTTCGAGTCACTTCTGGGGTGTGAGTTTTCAGTTGCATATTGTCCTGGGGACCATTCAGGCTTGTTCGCATTTGTGTTCCTCACGTGTGCCCCAAAGAATGAGGTGATTTGGTAAAATGCTATGCCCAAGATTACTATCCGAGTGCCGGCGGCGGGGTGGTTCAAATAGCCTCGGCTATGACCTCATTATGTCTGGTCGTGATGGTCAAGTGGATTAAGGCGTCTTGTACATACCAGTTGCGTTGCTCCTGGGAGTATGGGTTCGAGTCACTTCTGGGGTGTGAGTTTTCAGTTGCATATTGTCCTGGGGACCATTCAGGCTTGTTCGCATTTGTGTTCCTCACGTGTGCCCCAAAGAATGAGGTGATTTGGTAAAATGCTATGCCCAAGATTACTATCCGAGTGCCGGCGGTGGGGTGGTTCAAATAGTTTCGGCTATCACCTCATTATGTCCGGTCGTGATGGTCAAGTGGATTAAGGCGTCTTGTACATACCAGTTGCGTTGCTCCTGGGAGTATGGGTTCGAGTCACTTCTGGGGTGTGAGTTTTCAGTTGCATATTGTCCTGGGGACCATTCAGGCTTGTTCGCATTTGTGTTCCTCACGTGTGCCCCAAAGAATGAGGTGATTTGGTAAAATGCTATGCCCAAGATTACTATCCGAGTGCCGGCGGTGGGGTGGTTCAAATAGCCTCGGCTATCACCTCATTATGTCCGGTCGTGATGGTCAAGTGGATTAAGGCGTCTTGTACATACCAGTTGCGTTGCTCCTGGGAGTATGGGTTCGAGTCACTTCTGGGGTGTGAGTTTTCAGTTGCATATTGTCCTGGGGACCATTCAGGCTTGTTTGCATTTGTGTTCCTCACGTGTGCCCCAAAGAATGAGGTGATTTGGTAAAATGCTATGCCCAAGATTACTATCCGAGTGCCCGCGGTGGGGTGGTTCAAATAGCCTCGGCTATCACCTCATTATGTCCGGTCGTGATGGTCAAGTGGATTAAGGCGTCTTGTACATACCAGTTGCGTTGCTCCTGGGAGTATGGGTTCGATTCCCTTCTGGGGTGTGAGTTTTCAGTTGCATATTGTCCTGGGGACCATTCAGGTTGTTCGCATTTGTGTTCTTCACGTGTGCCCCAAAGAATGAG
The DNA here is from genome assembly GCF_040958095.1 of Procambarus clarkii. NCBI lineage: Eukaryota > Metazoa > Arthropoda > Malacostraca > Decapoda > Cambaridae > Procambarus > Procambarus clarkii. The sequence continues at coordinate 38,026,316 of NC_091175.1, forward strand.
GTGATTTGGTAAAATGCTATGCCCAAGATTACTATCCGAGTGCCGGCGGTGGGGTGGTTCAAATAGCCTCGGCTATCACCTCATTATGTCCGGTCGTGATGGTCAAGTGGATTAAGGCGTCTTGTACATACCAGTTGCGTTGCTCCTGGGAGTATGGGTTCGAATCACTTCTGGGGTGTGAGTTTTCAGTTGCATATTGTCCTGGGGACCATTCAGGCTTGTTCGCATTTGTGTTCCTCACGTGTGCCCCAAAGAATGAGGTGATTTGGTAAAATGCTATGCCCAAGATTACTTTCCGAGTGCCGGCGGTGGGGTGGTTCAAATAGCCTCGGCTATCACCTCATTATGTCCGGTCGTGATGGTCAAGTGGATTAAGGCGTCTTGTACATACCAGTTGCGTTGCTCCTGAGAGTATGGGTTCGAGTCACATCTGGGGTGTGAGTTTTCAGTTGCATATTGACCTGGGGACCATTCAGGCTTGTTCGCATTTGTGTTCCTCACGTGTGCCCCAAAGAATGAGGTGATTTGGTAAAATGCTATGCCCAAGATTACTATCCGAGTGCCGGCGGTGGGGTGGTTCAAATAGCCTCGGCTATCACCTCATTATGTCCGGTCGTGATGGTCAAGTGGATTAAGGCGTCTTGTACATACCAGTTGCGTTGCTCCTGGGAGTATGGGTACGAGTCACTTCTGGGGTGTGAGTTTTCAGTTGCATATTGTCCTGGGGACCATTCAGGCTTGTTCACATTTGTGTTCCTCACGTGTGCCCCAAAGAATGAGGTGATTTGGTAAAATGCTATGCCCAAGATTACTATCCGAGTGCCGGCGGTGGGGTGGTTCAAATAGTTTCGGCTATCACCTCATTATGTCCGGTCGTGATGGTCAAGTGGATTAAGGCGTCTTGTACATACCAGTTGCGTTGCTCCTGGGAGTATGGGTTCGAGTCACTTCTGGGGTGTGAGTTTTCAGTTGCATATTGTCCTGGGGACCATTCAGGCTTGTTCGCATTTGTGTTCCTCACGTGTGCCCCAAAGAATGAGGTGATTTGGTAAAATGCTATGCCCAAGATTACTATCCGAGTGCCGGCGGTGGGGTGGTTCAAATAGCCTCGGCTATCACCTCATTATGTCCGGTCGTGATGGTCAAGTGGATCAAGGCGTCTTGTACATACCAGTTGCGTTGCTCCTGGGAGTATGGGTTCGAGTCCCTTCTGGGGTGTGAGTTTTCAGTTGCATATTGTCCTGGGGACCATTCAGGTTGTTCGCATTTGTGTTCTTCACGTGTGCCCCAAAGAATGAGGTGATTTGGTAAAATGCTATGCCCAAGATTACTATCCGAGTGCCGGCGGTGGGGTGGTTCAAATAGCCTCGGCTATCACCTCATTATGTCCGGTCGTGATGGTCAAGTGGATTAAGGCGTCTTGTACATACCAGTTGCGTTGCTCCTGGGAGTATGGGTTCGAATCACTTCTGGGGTGTGAGTTTTCAGTTGCATATTGTCCTGGGGACCATTCAGGCTTGTTCGCATTTGTGTTCCTCACGTGTGCCCCAAAGAATGAGGTGATTTGGTAAAATGCTATGCCCAAGATTACTTTCCGAGTGCCGGCGGTGGGGTGGTTCAAATAGCCTCGGCTATCACCTCATTATGTCCGGTCGTGATGGTCAAGTGGATTAAGGCGTCTTGTACATACCAGTTGCGTTGCTCCTGAGAGTATGGGTTCGAGTCACATCTGGGGTGTGAGTTTTCAGTTGCATATTGACCTGGGGACCATTCAGGCTTGTTCGCATTTGTGTTCCTCACGTGTGCCCCAAAGAATGAGGTGATTTGGTAAAATGCTATGCCCAAGATTACTATCCGAGTGCCGGCGGTGGGGTGGTTCAAATAGCCTCGGCTATCACCTCATTATGTCCGGTCGTGATGGTCAAGTGGATTAAGGCGTCTTGTACATACCAGTTGCGTTGCTCCTGGGAGTATGGGTACGAGTCACTTCTGGGGTGTGAGTTTTCAGTTGCATATTGTCCTGGGGACCATTCAGGCTTGTTCACATTTGTGTTCCTCACGTGTGCCCCAAAGAATGAGGTGATTTGGTAAAATGCTATGCCCAAGATTACTATCCGAGTGCCGGCGGTGGGGTGGTTCAAATAGCCTTGGCTATCACCTCATTATGTCCGGTCGTGATGGTCTAGTGGATTAAGGCGTCTTGTACATACCAGTTGCGTTGCTCCTGGGAGTATGGGTTCGAGTCACTTCTGGGGTGTGAGTTTTCAGTTGCATATTGTCCTGGGGACCATTCAGGCTAGTTCGCATTTGTGTTCCTCACGTGTGCCCCAAAGAATGAGGTGATTTGGTAAAATGCTATGCCCAAGATTACTATCCGAGTGCCGGCGGTGGGGTGGTTCAAATAGCCTCGGCTATCTCCTCATTATGTCTGGTCGTGATGGTCAAGTGGATTAAGGCGTCTTGTACATATCAGTTGCGTTGCTCCTGGGAGTATGGGTTCGAGTCACTTCTGGGGTGTGAGTTTTCAGTTGCATATTGTCCTGGGGACCATTCAGGCTTGTTCGCATTTGTGTTCCTCACGTGTGCCCCAAAGAATGAGGTGATTTGGTAAAATGCTATGCCCAAGATTACTATCCGAGTGCCGGCGGTGGGGTGGTTCAAATAGTTTCGGCTATCACCTCATTATGTCCGGTCGTGATGGTCAAGTGGATTAAGGCGTCTTGTACATACCAGTTGCGTTGCTCCTGGGAGTATGGGTTCGAGTCACTTCTGGGGTGTGAGTTTTCAGTTGCATATTGTCCTGGGGACCATTCAGGCTTGTTCGCATTTGTGTTCCTCACGTGTGCCCCAAAGAATGAGGTGATTTGGTAAAATGCTATGCCCAAGATTACTATCCGAGTGCCGGCGGTGGGGTGGTTCAAATAGCCTCGGCTATCACCTCATTATGTCCGGTCGTGATGGTCAAGTGGATTAAGGCGTCTTGTACATACCAGTTGCGTTGCTCCTGGGAGTATGGGTTCGAGTCACTTCTGGGGTGTGAGTTTTCAGTTGCATATTGTCCTGGGGACCATTCAGGCTTGTTCGCATTTGTGTTCCTCACGTGTGCCCCAAAGAATGAGGTGATTTGGTAAAATGCTATGCCCAAGATTACTATCCGAGTGCCGGCGGTGGGGTGGTTCAAATAGCCTCGGCTATCACCTCATTATGTCCGGTCGTGATGGTCTAGTGGATTAAGGCGTCTTGTACATACCAGTTGCGTTGCTCCTGGGAGTATGGGTTCGAGTCACTTCTGGGGTGTGAGTTTTCAGTTGCATATTGTCCTGGGGACCATTCAGGCTTGTTCGCATTTGTGTTCCTCACGTGTGCCCCAAAGAATGAGGTGATTTGGTAAAATGCTATGCCCAAGATTACTATCCGAGTGCCGGCGGTGGGGTGGTTCAAATAGCCTCGGCTATCACCTCATTATGTCCGGTCGTGATGGTCAAGTGGATTAAGGCGTCTTGTACATACCAGTTGCGTTGCTCCTGGGACTATGGGTTCGAGTCACTTCTGGGGTGTGAGTTTTCAGTTGCATATTGTCCTGGGGACCATTCAGGCTTGTTCGCATTTGTGTTCCTCACGTGTGCCCCAAAGAATGAGGTGATTTGGTAAAATGCTATGCCCAAGATTACTATCCGAGTGCCGGCGGTGTGGTGGTTCAAATAGCCTCGGCTATCACCTCATTATGACCGGTCGTGATGGTCTAGTGGATTAAGGCGTCTTGTACATACCAGTTGCGTTGCTCCTGGGAGTATGGGTTCGAGTCACTTCTGGGGTGTGAGTTTTCAGTTGCATATTGTCCTGGGGACCATTCAGGCTTGTTCGCATTTGTGTTCCTCACGTGTGCCCCAAAGAATGAGGTGATTTGGTAAAATGCTATGCCCAAGATTACTATCCGAGTGCCGGCGGCGGGGTGGTTCAAATAGCCTCGGCTATCACCTCATTATGTCTGGTCGTGATGGTCAAGTGGATTAAGGCGTCATGTACATACCAGTTGCGTTGCTCCTGGGAGTATGGGTTCGAGTCACTTCTGGGGTGTGAGTTTTCAGTTGCATATTGTCCTGGGGACCATTCAGGCTTGTTCGCATTTGTGTTCCTCACATGTGCCCCAAAGAATGAGGTGATTTGGTAAAATGCTATGCGCAAGATTACTATCCGAGTGCCGGCGGTGGGGTGGTTCAAATAGTTTCGGCTATCACCTCATTATGTCCGGTCGTGATGGTCAAGTGGATTAAGGCGTCTTGTACATACCAGTTGCGTTGCTCCTGGGAGTATGGGTTCGAGTCACTTATGGGGTGTGAGTTTTCAGTTGCATATTGTCCTGGGGACCATTCAGGCTTGTTCGCATTTGTGTTCCTCACGTGTGCCCCAAAGAATGAGGTGATTTGGTAAAATGCTATGCCCAAGATTACTATCCTAGTGCCGGCGGTGGGGTGGTTCAAATAGCCTCGGCTATCACCTCATTATGTCCGGTCGTGATGGTCAAGTGGATTAAGGCGTCTTGTACATACCAGTTGCGTTGCTCCTGGGAGTATGGGTTCGAGTCACTTCTGGGGTGTGAGTTTTCAGTTGCATATTGTCCTGGGGACCATTCAGGCTTGTTTGCATTTGTGTTCCTCACGTGTGCCCCAAAGAATGAGGTGATTTGGTAAAATGCTATGCCCAAGATTACTATCCGAGTGCCGGCGGTGGGGTGGTTCAAATAGCCTCGGCTATCACCTCATTATGTCCGGTCGTGATGGTCTAGTGGATTAAGGCGTCTTGTACATACCAGTTGCGTTGCTCCTGGGAGTATGGGTTCGAGTCACTTCTGGGGTGTGAGTTTTCAGTTGCATATTGTCCTGGGGACCATTCAGGCTTGTTCGCATTTGTGTTCCTGACGTGTGCCCCAAAGAATGAGGTGATTTGGTAAAATGCTATGCCCAAGATTACTATCCGAGTGCCGGCGGCGGGGTGGTTCAAATAGCCTAGGCTATCACCTCATTATGTCTGGTCGTGATGGTCAAGTGGATTAAGGCGTCTTGTATATACCAGTTGCGTTGCTCCTGGGAGTATGGGTTCGAGTCACTTCTGGGGTGTGAGTTTTCAGTTGCATATTGTCCTGGGGACCATTCAGGCTTGTTCGCATTTGTGTTCCTCACGTGTGCCCCAAAGAATGAGGTGATTTGGTAAAATGCTATGCCCAAGATTACTATCCGAGTGCCGGCGGTGGGGTGGTTCAAATAGCCTCGGCTATCACCTCATTATGTCCGGTCGTGATGGTCAAGTGGATTAAGGCGTCTTGTACATACCAGTTGCGTTGCTCCTGAGAGTATGGGTTCGAGTCACTTCTGGGGTGTGAGTTTTCAGTTGCATATTGTCCTGGGGACCATTCAGGCTTGTTCGCATTTGTGTTCCTCACGTGTGCCCCAAAGAATGAGGTGATTTGGTAAAATGCTATGCCCAAGATTACTATCCGAGTGCCGGCGGTGGGGTGGTTCAAATAGCCTCGGCTATCACCTCATTATGTCCGGTCATGGTGGTCAAGTGGATTAAGGCGTCTTGTACATACCAGTTGCGTTGCTCCTGGGAGTATGGGTTCGAGTCACTTCTGGGGTGTGAGTTTTCAGTTGCATATTGTCCTGGGGACCATTCAGGCTTGTTCGCATTTGTGTTCCTCACGTGTGCCCCAAAGAATGAGGTGATTTGGTAAAATGCTATGCCCAAGATTACTATCCGAGTGCCGGCGGTGGGGTGGTTCAAATAGCCTCGGCTATCACCTCATTATGTCCGGTCGTGATGGTCTAGTGGATTAAGGCATCTTGTACATACCAGTTGCGTTGCTCCTGGGAGTATGGGTTCGAGTCACTTCTGGGGTGTGAGTTTTCAGTTGCATATTGTCCTGGGGACCATTCAGGCTTGTTCGCATTTGTGTTCCTCACGTGTGCCCCAAAGAATGAGGTGATTTGGTAAAATGCTATGCCCAAGATTACTATCCGAGTGCCGGCGGTGGGGTGGTTCAAATAGCCTCGGCTATCACCTCATTATGTCTGGTCGTGAGGGTCAAGTGGATTAAGGCGTCTTGTACATACCAGTTGCGTTGCTCCTGGGAGTATGGGTTCGAGTCACTTCTGGGGTGTGAGTTTTCAGTTGCATATTGTCCTGGGGACCATTCAGGCTTGTTCGCATTTGTGTTCCTCACGTGTGCCCCAAAGAATGAGGTGATTTGGTAAAATGCTATGCCCAAGATTACTATCCGAGTGCCGGCGGTGGGGTGGTTCAAATAGTTTCAACTATCACCTCATTATGTCCGGTCGTGATGGTCAAGTGGATTAAGGCGTCTTGTACATACCAGTTGCGTTGCTCCTGGGAGTATGGGTTCGAGTCACTTCTGGGGTGTGAGTTTTCAGTTGCATATTGTCCTGGGGACCATTCAGGCTTGTACGCATTTGTGTTCCTCACGTGTGCCCCAAAGAATGAGGTGATTTGGTAAAATGCTATGCCCAAGATTACTATCCGAGTGCCGGCGGTGGGGTGGTTCAAATAGCCTCGGCTATCACCTCATTATGTCCGGTCGTGATGGTCAAGTGGATTAAGGCGTCTTGTACATACCAGTTGCGTTGCTCCTGAGAGTATGGGTTCGAGTCACTTCTGGGGTGTGAGTTTTCAGTTGCATATTGTCCTGGGGACCATTCAGGCTTGTTCGCATTTGTGTTCCTCACGTGTGCCCCAAAGAATGAGGTGATTTGGTAAAATGCTATGCCCAAGATTACTATCCGAGTGCCGGCGGTGGGGTGGTTCAAATAGCCTCGGCTATCACCTCATTATGTCCGGTCATGGTGGTCAAGTGGATTAAGGCGTCTTGTACATACCAGTTGCGTTGCTCCTGGGAGTATGGGTTCGAGTCACTTCTGGGGTGTGAGTTTTCAGTTGCATATTGTCCTGGGGACCATTCAGGCTTGTTCGCATTTGTGTTCCTCACGTGTGCCCCAAAGAATGAGGTGATTTGGTAAAATGCTATGCCCAAGATTACTATCCGAGTGCCGGCGGTGAGGTGGTTCAAATAGCCTCGGCTATCACCTCATTATGTCCGGTCGTGATGGTCTAGTGGATTAAGGCGTCTTGTACATACCAGTTGCGTTGCTCCTGGGAGTATGGGTTCGAGTCACTTCTGGGGTGTGAGTTTTCAGTTGCATATTGTCCTGGGGACCATTCAGGCTTGTTCGCATTTGTGTTCCTCACGTGTGCCCCAAAGAATGAGGTGATTTGGTAAAATGCTATGCCCAAGATTACTATCCGAGTGCCGGCGGTGGGGTGGTTCAAATAGCCTCGGCTATCACCTCATTATGTCTGGTCGTGAGGGTCAAGTGGATTAAGGCGTCTTGTACATACCAGTTGCGTTGCTCCTGGGAGTATGGGTTCGAGTCACTTCTGGGGTGTGAGTTTTCAGTTGCATTATTGTCCTGGGGACCATTCAGGCTTGTTCGCATTTGTGTTCCTCACGTGTGCCCCAAAGAATGAGGTGATTTGGTAAAATGCTATGCCCAAGATTACTATCCGAGTGCCGGCGGTGGGGTGGTTCAAATAGCTTTGGCTATCACCTCATTATGTCCGGTCGTGATGGTCAAGTGGATTAAGGCGTCTTGTACATACCAGTTGCGTTGCTCCTGGGAGTATGGGTTCGAGTCACTTCTGGGGTGTGAGTTTTCAGTTGCATATTGTCCTGGGGACCATTCAGGCTTGTTCGCATTTGTGTTCCTCACGTGTGCCCCAAAGAATGAGGTGATTTGGTAAAATGCTATGCCCAAGATTACTATCCTAGTGCCGGCGGTGGGGTGGTTCAAATAGCCTCGGCTATCACCTCATTATGTCCGGTCGTGATGGTCAAGTGGATTAAGGCGTCTTGTACATACCAGTTGCGTTGCTCCTGGGACTATGGGTTCGAGTCACTTCTGGGGTGTGAGTTTTCAGTTGCATATTGTCCTGGGGACCATTCAGGCTTGTTCGCATTTGTGTTCCTCACGTGTGCCCCAAAGAATGAGGTGATTTGGTAAAATGCTATGCCCAAGATTACTATCCGAGTGCCGGCGGTGGGGTGGTTCAAATAGCCTCGGCTATCACCTCATTATGTCTGGTCGTGAGGGTCAAGTGGATTAAGGCGTCTTGTACATACCAGTTGCGTTGCTCCTGGGAGTATGGGTTCGAGTCACTTCTGGGGTGTGAGTTTTCAGTTGCATATTGTCCTGGGGACCATTCAGGCTTGTTCGCATTTGTGTTCCTCACGTGTGCCCCAAAGAATGAGGTGATTTGGTAAAATGCTATGCCCAATATTACTATCCGAGTGCCGGCGGCGGGGTGGTTCAAATAGCCTCGGCTATCACCTCATTATGTCTGGTCGTGATGGTCAAGTGGATTAAGGCGTCTTGTATATACCAGTTGCATTGCTCCTGGGAGTATGGGTTCGAGTCACTTCTGGGGTGTGAGTTTTCAGTTGCATATTGTCCTGGGGACCATTCAGGCTTGTTCGCATTTGTGTTCCTCACGTGTGCCCCAAAGAATGAGGTGATTTGGTAAAATGCTATGCCCAAGATTACTATCCGAGTGCCGGCGGTGGGGTGGTTCAAATAGCCTCGGCTATCACCTCATTATGTCCGGTCGTGATGGTCAAGTGGATTAAGGCGTCTTGTATATACCAGTTGCGTTGCTCCTGAGAGTATGGGTTCGAGTCACTTCTGGGGTGTGAGTTTTCAGTTGCATATTGTCCTGGGGACCATTCAGGCTTGTTCGCATTTGTGTTCCTCACGTGTGCCCCAAAGAATGAGGTGATTTGGTAAAATGCTATGCCCAAGATTACTATCCGAGTGCCGGCGGTGGGGTGGTTCAAATAGCCTCGGCTATCACCTCATTATGTCCGGTCATGGTGGTCAAGTGGATTAAGGCGTCTTGTACATACCAGTTGCGTTGCTCCTGGGAGTATGGGTTCGAGTCACTTCTGGGGTGTGAGTTTTCAGTTGCATATTGTCCTGGGGACCATTCAGGCTTGTTCGCATTTGTGTTCCTCACGTGTGCCCCAAAGAATGAGGTGATTTGGTAAAATGCTATGCCCAAGATTACTATCCGAGTGCCGGCGGTGGGGTGGTTCAAATAGCCTCGGCTATCACCTCATTATGTCCGGTCGTGATGGTCTAGTGGATTAAGGCGTCTTGTACATACCAGTTGCGTTGCTCCTGGGAGTATGGGTTCGAGTCACTTCTGGGGTGTGAGTTTTCAGTTGCATATTGTCCTGGGGACCATTCAGGCTTGTTCGCATTTGTGTTCCTCACGTGTGCCCCAAAGAATGAGGTGATTTGGTAAAATGCTATGCCCAAGATTACTATCCGAGTGCCGGCGGTGGGGTGGTTCAAATAGCCTCGGCTATCACCTCATTATGTCTGGTCGTGAGGGTCAAGTGGATTAAGGCGTCTTGTACATACCAGTTGCGTTGCTCCTGGGAGTATGGGTTCGAGTCACTTCTGGGGTGTGAGTTTTCAGTTGCATATTGTCCTGGGGACCATTCAGGCTTGTTCGCATTTGTGTTCCTCACGTGTGCCCCAAAGAATGAGGTGATTTGGTAAAATGCTATGCCCAAGATTACTATCCGAGTGCCGGCGGTGGGGTGGTTCAAATAGTTTCGGCTATCACCTCATTATGTCCGGTCGTGATGGTCAAGTGGATTAAGGCGTCTTGTACATACCAGTTGCGTTGCTCCTGGGAGTATGGGTTCGAGTCACTTCTGGGGTGTGAGTTTTCAGTTGCATATTGTCCTGGGGACCATTCAGGCTTGTTCGCATTTGTGTTCCTCACATGTGCCCCAAAGAATGAGGTGATTTGGTAAAATGCTATGCCCAAGATTACTATCCGAGTGCCGGCGGTGGGGTGGTTCAAATAGTTTCGGCTATCACCTCATTATGTCCGGTCGTGATGGTCAAGTGGATTAAGGCGTCTTGTACATACCAGTTGCGTTGCTCCTGGGAGTATGGGTTCGAGTCACTTATGGGGTGTGAGTTTTCAGTTGCATATTGTCCTGGGGACCATTCAGGCTTGTTCGCATTTGTGTTCCTCACGTGTGCCCCAAAGAATGAGGTGATTTGGTAAAATGCTATGCCCAAGATTACTATCCGAGTGCCGGCGGCGGGGTGGTTCAAATAGCCTCGGCTATCACCTCATTATGTCTGGTCGTGATGGTCAAGTGGATTAAGGCGTCTTGTATATACCAGTTGCGTTGCTCCTGGGAGTATGGGTTCGAGTCACTTCTGGGGTGTGAGTTTTCAGTTGCATATTGTCCTGGGGACCATTCAGGCTTGTTCGCATTTGTGTTCCTCACGTGTGCCCCAAAGAATGAGGTGATTTGGTAAAATGCTATGCCCAAGATTACTATCCGAGTGCCGGCGGTGGGGTGGTTCAAATAGCCTCGGCTATCACCTCATTATGTCCGGTCGTGATGGTCAAGTGGATTAAGGCGTCTTGTACATACCAGTTGCGATGCTCCTGGGAGTATGGGTTCGAGTCACTTCTGGGGTGTGAGTTTTCAGTTGCATATTGTCCTGGGGACCATTCAGGCTTGTTCGCATTTCTGTTCCTCACGTGTGCCCCAAAGAATGAGGTGATTTGGTAAAATGCTATGCCCAAGATTACTATCCGAGTGCCGGCGGTGGGGTGGTTCAAATAGCCTCGGCTATCACCTCATTATGTCCGGTCGTGATGGTCAAGTGGATTAAGGCGTCTTGTACATACCAGTTGCGTTGCTCCTGGGAGTATGGGTTCGAGTCACTTCTGGGGTGTGAGTTTTCAGTTGCATATTGTCCTGGGGACCATTCAGGCTTGTTCGCATTTGTGTTCCTCACGTGTGCCCCAAAGAATGAGGTGATTTGGTAAAATGCTATGCCCAAGATTACTATCCGAGTGCCGGCGGTGGGGTGGTTCAAATAGCCTCGGCTATCACCTCATTATGTCCGGTCGTGATGGTCTAGTGGATTAAGGCATCTTGTACATACCAGTTGCGTTGCTCCTGGGAGTATGGGTTCGAGTCACTTCTGGGGTGTGAGTTTTCAGTTGCATATTGTCCTGGGGACCATTCAGGCTTGTTCGCATTTGTGTTCCTCACGTGTGCCCCAAAGAATGAGGTGATTTGGTAAAATGCTATGCCCAAGATTACTATCCGAGTGCCGGCGGTGGGGTGGTTCAAATAGCCTCGGCTATCACCTCATTATGTCTGGTCGTGAGGGTCAAGTGGATTAAGGCGTCTTGTACATACCAGTTGCGTTGCTCCTGGGAGTATGGGTTCGAGTCACTTCTGGGGTGTGAGTTTTCAGTTGCATATTGTCCTGGGGACCATTCAGGCTTGTTCGCATTTGTGTTCCTCACGTGTGCCCCAAAGAATGAGGTGATTTGGTAAAATGCTATGCCCAAGATTACTATCCGAGTGCCGGCGGTGGGGTGGTTCAAATAGCCTCGGCTATCACCTCATTATGTCCGGTCGTGATGGTCAAGTGGATTAAGGCGTCTTGTACATACCAGTTGCGTTGCTCCTGGGAGTATGGGTTCGAGTCACTTCTGGGGTGTGAGTTTTCAGTTGCATATTGTCCTGGGGACCATTCAGGCTTGTTCGCATTTGTGTTCCTCACGTGTGCCCCAAAGAATGAGGTGATTTGGTAAAATGCTATGCCCAAGATTACTATCCGAGTGCCGGCGGTGGGGTGGTTCAAATAGCCTCGGCTATCACCTCATTATGTCCGGTCGTGATGGTCAAGTGGATTAAGGCGTCTTGTACATACCAGTTGCGTTGCTCCTGGGAGTATGGGTTCGAGTCACTTCTGGGGTGTGAGTTTTCAGTTGCATATTGTCCTGGGGACCATTCAGGCTTGTTCGCATTTGTGTTCCTCACGTGTGCCCCAAAGAATGAGGTGATTTGGTAAAATGCTATGCCCAAGATTACTATCCGAGTGCCGGCGGTGGGGTGGTTCAAATAGCCTCGGCTATCACCTCATTATGTCCGGTCGTGATGGTCAAGTGGATTAAGGCGTCTTGTACATACCAGTTGCGTTGCTCCTGGGAGTATGGGTTCGAGTCACTTCTGGGGTGTGAGTTTTCAGTTGCATATTGTCCTGGGGACCATTCAGGCTTGTTCGCATTTGTGTTCCTCACGTGTGCCCCAAAGAATGAGGTGATTTGGTAAAATGCTATGCCCAAGATTACTATCCGAGTGCCGGCGGTGGGGTGGTTCAAATAGCCTCGGCTATCACCTCATTATGTCCTGGTCGTGATGGTCAAGTGGATTAAGGCGTCTTGTACATACCAGTTGCGTTGCTCCTGGGAGTATGGGTTCGAGTCACTTCTGGGGTGTGAGTTTTCAGTTGCATATTGTCCTGGGGACCATTCAGGCTTGTTCGCATTTGTG
>NC_091175.1:38039269-38111769 GCF_040958095.1 Procambarus clarkii
TGATGGTCAAGTGGATTAAGGCGTCTTGTACATACCAGATGCGTTGCTTCTGGGAGTATGGGTTCGAGTCACTTCTGGGGTGTGAGTTTTCAGTTGCATATGTCCTGGGGACCATTCAGGCTTGTTCGCATTTGTGTTCCTCACGTGTTGCCCCAAAGAATGAGGTGATTTGGTAAAATGCTATGCCCAAGATAACTATCCGAGTGCCGGCGGTGGGGTGGTTCAAATAGCCTCGGCTATCACCTCATTTTGTCCGGTCGTGATGGTCAAGTGGATTAAGGCGTCTTGTACATACCAGATGCGTTGCTTCTGGGAGTATGGGTTCGAGTCACTTCTGGGGTGTGAGTTTTCAGTTGCATATGTCCTGGGGACCATTCAGGCTTGTTCGCATTTGTGTTCCTCACGTGTTGCCCCAAAGAATGAGGTGATTTGGTAAAATGCTATGCCCAAGATAACTATCCGAGTGCCGGCGGTGGGGTGGTTCAAATAGCCTCGGCTATCACCTCATTTTGTCCGGTCGTGATGGTCAAGTGGATTAAGGCGTCTTGTACATACCAGATGCGTTGCTTCTGGGAGTATGGGTTCGAGTCACTTCTGGGGTGTGAGTTTTCAGTTGCATATGTCCTGGGGACCATTCAGGCTTGTTCGCATTTGTGTTCCTCACGTGTTGCCCCAAAGAATGAGGTGATTTGGTAAAATGCTATGCCCAAGATAACTATCCGAGTGCCGGCGGTGGGGTGGTTCAAATAGCCTCGGCTATCACCTCATTTTGTCCGGTCGTGATGGTCAAGTGGATTAAGGCGTCTTGTACATACCAGATGCGTTGCTTCTGGGAGTATGGGTTCGAGTCACTTCTGGGTGTGAGTTTTCAGTTGCATATGTCCTGGGGACCATTCAGGCTTGTTCGCATTTGTGTTCCTCACGTGTTGCCCCAAAGAATGAGGTGATTTGGTAAAATGCTATGCCCAAGATAACTATCCGAGTGCCGGCGGTGGGGTGGTTCAAATAGCCTCGGCTATCACCTCATTTTGTCCGGTCGTGATGGTCAAGTGGATTAAGGCGTCTTGTACATACCAGATGCGTTGCTTCTGGGAGTATGGGTTCGAGTCACTTCTGGGGTGTGAGTTTTCAGTTGCATATGTCCTGGGGACCATTCAGGCTTGTTCGCATTTGTGTTCCTCACGTGTTGCCCCAAAGAATGAGGTGATTTGGTAAAATGCTATGCCCAAGATAACTATCCGAGTGCCGGCGGTGGGGTGGTTCAAATAGCCTCGGCTATCACCTCATTTTGTCCGGTCGTGATGGTCAAGTGGATTAAGGCGTCTTGTACATACCAGATGCGTTGCTTCTGGGAGTATGGGTTCGAGTCACTTCTGGGGTGTGAGTTTTCAGTTGCATATGTCCTGGGGACCATTCAGGCTTGTTCGCATTTGTGTTCCTCACGTGTTGCCCCAAAGAATGAGGTGATTTGGTAAAATGCTATGCCCAAGATAACTATCCGAGTGCCGGCGGTGGGGTGGTTCAAATAGCCTCGGCTATCACCTCATTTTGTCCGGTCGTGATGGTCAAGTGGATTAAGGCGTCTTGTACATACCAGATGCGTTGCTTCTGGGAGTATGGGTTCGAGTCACTTCTGGGGTGTGAGTTTTCAGTTGCATATGTCCTGGGGACCATTCAGGCTTGTTCGCATTTGTGTTCCTCACGTGTTGCCCCAAAGAATGAGGTGATTTGGTAAAATGCTATGCCCAAGATAACTATCCGAGTGCCGGCGGTGGGGTGGTTCAAATAGCCTCGGCTATCACCTCATTTTGTCCGGTCGTGATGGTCAAGTGGATTAAGGCGTCTTGTACATACCAGATGCGTTGCTTCTGGGAGTATGGGTTCGAGTCACTTCTGGGGTGTGAGTTTTCAGTTGCATATGTCCTGGGGACCATTCAGGCTTGTTCGCATTTGTGTTCCTCACGTGTTGCCCCAAAGAATGAGGTGATTTGGTAAAATGCTATGCCCAAGATAACTATCCGAGTGCCGGCGGTGGGGTGGTTCAAATAGCCTCGGCTATCACCTCATTTTGTCCGGTCGTGATGGTCAAGTGGATTAAGGCGTCTTGTACATACCAGATGCGTTGCTTCTGGGAGTATGGGTTCGAGTCACTTCTGGGGTGTGAGTTTTCAGTTGCATATGTCCTGGGGACCATTCAGGCTTGTTCGCATTTGTGTTCCTCACGTGTTGCCCCAAAGAATGAGGTGATTTGGTAAAATGCTATGCCCAAGATAACTATCCGAGTGCCGGCGGTGGGGTGGTTCAAATAGCCTCGGCTATCACCTCATTTTGTCCGGTCGTGATGGTCAAGTGGATTAAGGCGTCTTGTACATACCAGATGCGTTGCTTCTGGGAGTATGGGTTCGAGTCACTTCTGGGGTGTGAGTTTTCAGTTGCATATGTCCTGGGGACCATTCAGGCTTGTTCGCATTTGTGTTCCTCACGTGTTGCCCCAAAGAATGAGGTGATTTGGTAAAATGCTATGCCCAAGATAACTATCCGAGTGCCGGCGGTGGGGTGGTTCAAATAGCCTCGGCTATCACCTCATTTTGTCCGGTCGTGATGGTCAAGTGGATTAAGGCGTCTTGTACATACCAGATGCGTTGCTTCTGGGAGTATGGGTTCGAGTCACTTCTGGGGTGTGAGTTTTCAGTTGCATATGTCCTGGGGACCATTCAGGCTTGTTCGCATTTGTGTTCCTCACGTGTTGCCCCAAAGAATGAGGTGATTTGGTAAAATGCTATGCCCAAGATAACTATCCGAGTGCCGGCGGTGGGGTGGTTCAAATAGCCTCGGCTATCACCTCATTTTGTCCGGTCGTGATGGTCAAGTGGATTAAGGCGTCTTGTACATACCAGATGCGTTGCTTCTGGGAGTATGGGTTCGAGTCACTTCTGGGGTGTGAGTTTTCAGTTGCATATGTCCTGGGGACCATTCAGGCTTGTTCGCATTTGTGTTCCTCACGTGTTGCCCCAAAGAATGAGGTGATTTGGTAAAATGCTATGCCCAAGATAACTATCCGAGTGCCGGCGGTGGGGTGGTTCAAATAGCCTCGGCTATCACCTCATTTTGTCCGGTCGTGATGGTCAAGTGGATTAAGGCGTCTTGTACATACCAGATGCGTTGCTTCTGGGAGTATGGGTTCGAGTCACTTCTGGGGTGTGAGTTTTCAGTTGCATATGTCCTGGGGACCATTCAGGCTTGTTCGCATTTGTGTTCCTCACGTGTTGCCCCAAAGAATGAGGTGATTTGGTAAAATGCTATGCCCAAGATAACTATCCGAGTGCCGGCGGTGGGGTGGTTCAAATAGCCTCGGCTATCACCTCATTTTGTCCGGTCGTGATGGTCAAGTGGATTAAGGCGTCTTGTACATACCAGATGCGTTGCTTCTGGGAGTATGGGTTCGAGTCACTTCTGGGGTGAGTTTTCAGTTGCATATGTCCTGGGGACCATTCAGGCTTGTTCGCATTTGTGTTCCTCACGTGTTGCCCCAAAGAATGAGGTGATTTGGTAAAATGCTATGCCCAAGATAACTATCCGAGTGCCGGCGGTGGGGTGGTTCAAATAGCCTCGGCTATCACCTCATTTTGTCCGGTCGTGATGGTCAAGTGGATTAAGGCGTCTTGTACATACCAGATGCGTTGCTTCTGGGAGTATGGGTTCGAGTCACTTCTGGGGTGTGAGTTTTCAGTTGCATATGTCCTGGGGACCATTCAGGCTTGTTCGCATTTGTGTTCCTCACGTGTTGCCCCAAAGAATGAGGTGATTTGGTAAAATGCTATGCCCAAGATAACTATCCGAGTGCCGGCGGTGGGGTGGTTCAAATAGCCTCGGCTATCACCTCATTTTGTCCGGTCGTGATGGTCAAGTGGATTAAGGCGTCTTGTACATACCAGATGCGTTGCTTCTGGGAGTATGGGTTCGAGTCACTTCTGGGGTGTGAGTTTTCAGTTGCATATGTCCTGGGGACCATTCAGGCTTGTTCGCATTTGTGTTCCTCACGTGTTGCCCCAAAGAATGAGGTGATTTGGTAAAATGCTATGCCCAAGATAACTATCCGAGTGCCGGCGGTGGGGTGGTTCAAATAGCCTCGGCTATCACCTCATTTTGTCCGGTCGTGATGGTCAAGTGGATTAAGGCGTCTTGTACATACCAGATGCGTTGCTTCTGGGAGTATGGGTTCGAGTCACTTCTGGGGTGTGAGTTTTCAGTTGCATATGTCCTGGGGACCATTCAGGCTTGTTCGCATTTGTGTTCCTCACGTGTTGCCCCAAAGAATGAGGTGATTTGGTAAAATGCTATGCCCAAGATAACTATCCGAGTGCCGGCGGTGGGGTGGTTCAAATAGCCTCGGCTATCACCTCATTTTGTCCGGTCGTGATGGTCAAGTGGATTAAGGCGTCTTGTACATACCAGATGCGTTGCTTCTGGGAGTATGGGTTCGAGTCACTTCTGGGGTGTGAGTTTTCAGTTGCATATGTCCTGGGGACCATTCAGGCTTGTTCGCATTTGTGTTCCTCACGTGTTGCCCCAAAGAATGAGGTGATTTGGTAAAATGCTATGCCCAAGATAACTATCCGAGTGCCGGCGGTGGGGTGGTTCAAATAGCCTCGGCTATCACCTCATTTTGTCCGGTCGTGATGGTCAAGTGGATTAAGGCGTCTTGTACATACCAGATGCGTTGCTTCTGGGAGTATGGGTTCGAGTCACTTCTGGGGTGTGAGTTTTCAGTTGCATATGTCCTGGGGACCATTCAGGCTTGTTCGCATTTGTGTTCCTCACGTGTTGCCCAAAGAATGAGGTGATTTGGTAAAATGCTATGCCCAAGATAACTATCCGAGTGCCGGCGGTGGGGTGGTTCAAATAGCCTCGGCTATCACCTCATTTTGTCCGGTCGTGATGGTCAAGTGGATTAAGGCGTCTTGTACATACCAGATGCGTTGCTTCTGGGAGTATGGGTTCGAGTCACTTCTGGGGTGTGAGTTTTCAGTTGCATATGTCCTGGGGACCATTCAGGCTTGTTCGCATTGTGTTCCTCACGTGTTGCCCCAAAGAATGAGGTGATTTGGTAAAATGCTATGCCCAAGATAACTATCCGAGTGCCGGCGGTGGGGTGGTTCAAATAGCCTCGGCTATCACCTCATTTTGTCCGGTCGTGATGGTCAAGTGGATTAAGGCGTCTTGTACATACCAGATGCGTTGCTTCTGGGAGTATGGGTTCGAGTCACTTCTGGGGTGTGAGTTTTCAGTTGCATATGTCCTGGGGACCATTCAGGCTTGTTCGCATTTGTGTTCCTCACGTGTTGCCCCAAAGAATGAGGTGATTTGGTAAAATGCTATGCCCAAGATAACTATCCGAGTGCCGGCGGTGGGGTGGTTCAAATAGCCTCGGCTATCACCTCATTTTGTCCGGTCGTGATGGTCAAGTGGATTAAGGCGTCTTGTACATACCAGATGCGTTGCTTCTGGGAGTATGGGTTCGAGTCACTTCTGGGGTGTGAGTTTTCAGTTGCATATGTCCTGGGGACCATTCAGGCTTGTTCGCATTTGTGTTCCTCACGTGTTGCCCCAAAGAATGAGGTGATTTGGTAAAATGCTATGCCCAAGATAACTATCCGAGTGCCGGCGGTGGGGTGGTTCAAATAGCCTCGGCTATCACCTCATTTTGTCCGGTCGTGATGGTCAAGTGGATTAAGGCGTCTTGTACATACCAGATGCGTTGCTTCTGGGAGTATGGGTTCGAGTCACTTCTGGGGTGTGAGTTTTCAGTTGCATATGTCCTGGGGACCATTCAGGCTTGTTCGCATTTGTGTTCCTCACGTGTTGCCCCAAAGAATGAGGTGATTTGGTAAAATGCTATGCCCAAGATAACTATCCGAGTGCCGGCGGTGGGGTGGTTCAAATAGCCTCGGCTATCACCTCATTTTGTCCGGTCGTGATGGTCAAGTGGATTAAGGCGTCTTGTACATACCAGATGCGTTGCTTCTGGGAGTATGGGTTCGAGTCACTTCTGGGGTGTGAGTTTTCAGTTGCATATGTCCTGGGGACCATTCAGGCTTGTTCGCATTTGTGTTCCTCACGTGTTGCCCCAAAGAATGAGGTGATTTGGTAAAATGCTATGCCCAAGATAACTATCCGAGTGCCGGCGGTGGGGTGGTTCAAATAGCCTCGGCTATCACCTCATTTTGTCCGGTCGTGATGGTCAAGTGGATTAAGGCGTCTTGTACATACCAGATGCGTTGCTTCTGGGAGTATGGGTTCGAGTCACTTCTGGGGTGTGAGTTTTCAGTTGCATATGTCCTGGGGACCATTCAGGCTTGTTCGCATTTGTGTTCCTCACGTGTTGCCCCAAAGAATGAGGTGATTTGGTAAAATGCTATGCCCAAGATAACTATCCGAGTGCCGGCGGTGGGGTGGTTCAAATAGCCTCGGCTATCACCTCATTTTGTCCGGTCGTGATGGTCAAGTGGATTAAGGCGTCTTGTACATACCAGATGCGTTGCTTCTGGGAGTATGGGTTCGAGTCACTTCTGGGGTGTGAGTTTTCAGTTGCATATGTCCTGGGGACCATTCAGGCTTGTTCGCATTTGTGTTCCTCACGTGTTGCCCCAAAGAATGAGGTGATTTGGTAAAATGCTATGCCCAAGATAACTATCCGAGTGCCGGCGGTGGGGTGGTTCAAATAGCCTCGGCTATCACCTCATTTTGTCCGGTCGTGATGGTCAAGTGGATTAAGGCGTCTTGTACATACCAGATGCGTTGCTTCTGGGAGTATGGGTTCGAGTCACTTCTGGGGTGTGAGTTTTCAGTTGCATATGTCCTGGGGACCATTCAGGCTTGTTCGCATTTGTGTTCCTCACGTGTTGCCCCAAAGAATGAGGTGATTTGGTAAAATGCTATGCCCAAGATAACTATCCGAGTGCCGGCGGTGGGGTGGTTCAAATAGCCTCGGCTATCACCTCATTTTGTCCGGTCGTGATGGTCAAGTGGATTAAGGCGTCTTGTACATACCAGATGCGTTGCTTCTGGGAGTATGGGTTCGAGTCACTTCTGGGGTGTGAGTTTTCAGTTGCATATGTCCTGGGGACCATTCAGGCTTGTTCGCATTTGTGTTCCTCACGTGTTGCCCCAAAGAATGAGGTGATTTGGTAAAATGCTATGCCCAAGATAACTATCCGAGTGCCGGCGGTGGGGTGGTTCAAATAGCCTCGGCTATCACCTCATTTTGTCCGGTCGTGATGGTCAAGTGGATTAAGGCGTCTTGTACATACCAGATGCGTTGCTTCTGGGAGTATGGGTTCGAGTCACTTCTGGGGTGTGAGTTTTCAGTTGCATATGTCCTGGGGACCATTCAGGCTTGTTCGCATTTGTGTTCCTCACGTGTTGCCCCAAAGAATGAGGTGATTTGGTAAAATGCTATGCCCAAGATAACTATCCGAGTGCCGGCGGTGGGGTGGTTCAAATAGCCTCGGCTATCACCTCATTTTGTCCGGTCGTGATGGTCAAGTGGATTAAGGCGTCTTGTACATACCAGATGCGTTGCTTCTGGGAGTATGGGTTCGAGTCACTTCTGGGGTGTGAGTTTTCAGTTGCATATGTCCTGGGGACCATTCAGGCTTGTTCGCATTTGTGTTCCTCACGTGTTGCCCCAAAGAATGAGGTGATTTGGTAAAATGCTATGCCCAAGATAACTATCCGAGTGCCGGCGGTGGGGTGGTTCAAATAGCCTCGGCTATCACCTCATTTTGTCCGGTCGTGATGGTCAAGTGGATTAAGGCGTCTTGTACATACCAGATGCGTTGCTTCTGGGAGTATGGGTTCGAGTCACTTCTGGGGTGTGAGTTTTCAGTTGCATATGTCCTGGGGACCATTCAGGCTTGTTCGCATTTGTGTTCCTCACGTGTTGCCCCAAAGAATGAGGTGATTTGGTAAAATGCTATGCCCAAGATAACTATCCGAGTGCCGGCGGTGGGGTGGTTCAAATAGCCTCGGCTATCACCTCATTTTGTCCGGTCGTGATGGTCAAGTGGATTAAGGCGTCTTGTACATACCAGATGCGTTGCTTCTGGGAGTATGGGTTCGAGTCACTTCTGGGGTGTGAGTTTTCAGTTGCATATGTCCTGGGGACCATTCAGGCTTGTTCGCATTTGTGTTCCTCACGTGTTGCCCCAAAGAATGAGGTGATTTGGTAAAATGCTATGCCCAAGATAACTATCCGAGTGCCGGCGGTGGGGTGGTTCAAATAGCCTCGGCTATCACCTCATTTTGTCCGGTCGTGATGGTCAAGTGGATTAAGGCGTCTTGTACATACCAGATGCGTTGCTTCTGGGAGTATGGGTTCGAGTCACTTCTGGGGTGTGAGTTTTCAGTTGCATATGTCCTGGGGACCATTCAGGCTTGTTCGCATTTGTGTTCCTCACGTGTTGCCCCAAAGAATGAGGTGATTTGGTAAAATGCTATGCCCAAGATAACTATCCGAGTGCCGGCGGTGGGGTGGTTCAAATAGCCTCGGCTATCACCTCATTTTGTCCGGTCGTGATGGTCAAGTGGATTAAGGCGTCTTGTACATACCAGATGCGTTGCTTCTGGGAGTATGGGTTCGAGTCACTTCTGGGGTGTGAGTTTTCAGTTGCATATGTCCTGGGGACCATTCAGGCTTGTTCGCATTTGTGTTCCTCACGTGTTGCCCCAAAGAATGAGGTGATTTGGTAAAATGCTATGCCCAAGATAACTATCCGAGTGCCGGCGGTGGGGTGGTTCAAATAGCCTCGGCTATCACCTCATTTTGTCCGGTCGTGATGGTCAAGTGGATTAAGGCGTCTTGTACATACCAGATGCGTTGCTTCTGGGAGTATGGGTTCGAGTCACTTCTGGGGTGTGAGTTTTCAGTTGCATATGTCCTGGGGACCATTCAGGCTTGTTCGCATTTGTGTTCCTCACGTGTTGCCCCAAAGAATGAGGTGATTTGGTAAAATGCTATGCCCAAGATAACTATCCGAGTGCCGGCGGTGGGGTGGTTCAAATAGCCTCGGCTATCACCTCATTTTGTCCGGTCGTGATGGTCAAGTGGATTAAGGCGTCTTGTACATACCAGATGCGTTGCTTCTGGGAGTATGGGTTCGAGTCACTTCTGGGGTGTGAGTTTTCAGTTGCATATGTCCTGGGGACCATTCAGGCTTGTTCGCATTTGTGTTCCTCACGTGTTGCCCCAAAGAATGAGGTGATTTGGTAAAATGCTATGCCCAAGATAACTATCCGAGTGCCGGCGGTGGGGTGGTTCAAATAGCCTCGGCTATCACCTCATTTTGTCCGGTCGTGATGGTCAAGTGGATTAAGGCGTCTTGTACATACCAGATGCGTTGCTTCTGGGAGTATGGGTTCGAGTCACTTCTGGGGTGTGAGTTTTCAGTTGCATATGTCCTGGGGACCATTCAGGCTTGTTCGCATTTGTGTTCCTCACGTGTTGCCCCAAAGAATGAGGTGATTTGGTAAAATGCTATGCCCAAGATAACTATCCGAGTGCCGGCGGTGGGGTGGTTCAAATAGCCTCGGCTATCACCTCATTTTGTCCGGTCGTGATGGTCAAGTGGATTAAGGCGTCTTGTACATACCAGATGCGTTGCTTCTGGGAGTATGGGTTCGAGTCACTTCTGGGGTGTGAGTTTTCAGTTGCATATGTCCTGGGGACCATTCAGGCTTGTTCGCATTTGTGTTCCTCACGTGTTGCCCCAAAGAATGAGGTGATTTGGTAAAATGCTATGCCCAAGATAACTATCCGAGTGCCGGCGGTGGGGTGGTTCAAATAGCCTCGGCTATCACCTCATTTTGTCCGGTCGTGATGGTCAAGTGGATTAAGGCGTCTTGTACATACCAGATGCGTTGCTTCTGGGAGTATGGGTTCGAGTCACTTCTGGGGTGTGAGTTTTCAGTTGCATATGTCCTGGGGACCATTCAGGCTTGTTCGCATTTGTGTTCCTCACGTGTTGCCCCAAAGAATGAGGTGATTTGGTAAAATGCTATGCCCAAGATAACTATCCGAGTGCCGGCGGTGGGGTGGTTCAAATAGCCTCGGCTATCACCTCATTTTGTCCGGTCGTGATGGTCAAGTGGATTAAGGCGTCTTGTACATACCAGATGCGTTGCTTCTGGGAGTATGGGTTCGAGTCACTTCTGGGGTGTGAGTTTTCAGTTGCATATGTCCTGGGGACCATTCAGGCTTGTTCGCATTTGTGTTCCTCACGTGTTGCCCCAAAGAATGAGGTGATTTGGTAAAATGCTATGCCCAAGATAACTATCCGAGTGCCGGCGGTGGGGTGGTTCAAATAGCCTCGGCTATCACCTCATTTTGTCCGGTCGTGATGGTCAAGTGGATTAAGGCGTCTTGTACATACCAGATGCGTTGCTTCTGGGAGTATGGGTTCGAGTCACTTCTGGGGTGTGAGTTTTCAGTTGCATATGTCCTGGGGACCATTCAGGCTTGTTCGCATTTGTGTTCCTCACGTGTTGCCCCAAAGAATGAGGTGATTTGGTAAAATGCTATGCCCAAGATAACTATCCGAGTGCCGGCGGTGGGGTGGTTCAAATAGCCTCGGCTATCACCTCATTTTGTCCGGTCGTGATGGTCAAGTGGATTAAGGCGTCTTGTACATACCAGATGCGTTGCTTCTGGGAGTATGGGTTCGAGTCACTTCTGGGGTGTGAGTTTTCAGTTGCATATGTCCTGGGGACCATTCAGGCTTGTTCGCATTTGTGTTCCTCACGTGTTGCCCCAAAGAATGAGGTGATTTGGTAAAATGCTATGCCCAAGATAACTATCCGAGTGCCGGCGGTGGGGTGGTTCAAATAGCCTCGGCTATCACCTCATTTTGTCCGGTCGTGATGGTCAAGTGGATTAAGGCGTCTTGTACATACCAGATGCGTTGCTTCTGGGAGTATGGGTTCGAGTCACTTCTGGGGTGTGAGTTTTCAGTTGCATATGTCCTGGGGACCATTCAGGCTTGTTCGCATTTGTGTTCCTCACGTGTTGCCCCAAAGAATGAGGTGATTTGGTAAAATGCTATGCCCAAGATAACTATCCGAGTGCCGGCGGTGGGGTGGTTCAAATAGCCTCGGCTATCACCTCATTTTGTCCGGTCGTGATGGTCAAGTGGATTAAGGCGTCTTGTACATACCAGATGCGTTGCTTCTGGGAGTATGGGTTCGAGTCACTTCTGGGGTGTGAGTTTTCAGTTGCATATGTCCTGGGGACCATTCAGGCTTGTTCGCATTTGTGTTCCTCACGTGTTGCCCCAAAGAATGAGGTGATTTGGTAAAATGCTATGCCCAAGATAACTATCCGAGTGCCGGCGGTGGGGTGGTTCAAATAGCCTCGGCTATCACCTCATTTTGTCCGGTCGTGATGGTCAAGTGGATTAAGGCGTCTTGTACATACCAGATGCGTTGCTTCTGGGAGTATGGGTTCGAGTCACTTCTGGGGTGTGAGTTTTCAGTTGCATATGTCCTGGGGACCATTCAGGCTTGTTCGCATTTGTGTTCCTCACGTGTTGCCCCAAAGAATGAGGTGATTTGGTAAAATGCTATGCCCAAGATAACTATCCGAGTGCCGGCGGTGGGGTGGTTCAAATAGCCTCGGCTATCACCTCATTTTGTCCGGTCGTGATGGTCAAGTGGATTAAGGCGTCTTGTACATACCAGATGCGTTGCTTCTGGGAGTATGGGTTCGAGTCACTTCTGGGGTGTGAGTTTTCAGTTGCATATGTCCTGGGGACCATTCAGGCTTGTTCGCATTTGTGTTCCTCACGTGTTGCCCCAAAGAATGAGGTGATTTGGTAAAATGCTATGCCCAAGATAACTATCCGAGTGCCGGCGGTGGGGTGGTTCAAATAGCCTCGGCTATCACCTCATTTTGTCCGGTCGTGATGGTCAAGTGGATTAAGGCGTCTTGTACATACCAGATGCGTTGCTTCTGGGAGTATGGGTTCGAGTCACTTCTGGGGTGTGAGTTTTCAGTTGCATATGTCCTGGGGACCATTCAGGCTTGTTCGCATTTGTGTTCCTCACGTGTTGCCCCAAAGAATGAGGTGATTTGGTAAAATGCTATGCCCAAGATAACTATCCGAGTGCCGGCGGTGGGGTGGTTCAAATAGCCTCGGCTATCACCTCATTTTGTCCGGTCGTGATGGTCAAGTGGATTAAGGCGTCTTGTACATACCAGATGCGTTGCTTCTGGGAGTATGGGTTCGAGTCACTTCTGGGGTGTGAGTTTTCAGTTGCATATGTCCTGGGGACCATTCAGGCTTGTTCGCATTTGTGTTCCTCACGTGTTGCCCCAAAGAATGAGGTGATTTGGTAAAATGCTATGCCCAAGATAACTATCCGAGTGCCGGCGGTGGGGTGGTTCAAATAGCCTCGGCTATCACCTCATTTTGTCCGGTCGTGATGGTCAAGTGGATTAAGGCGTCTTGTACATACCAGATGCGTTGCTTCTGGGAGTATGGGTTCGAGTCACTTCTGGGGTGTGAGTTTTCAGTTGCATATGTCCTGGGGACCATTCAGGCTTGTTCGCATTTGTGTTCCTCACGTGTTGCCCCAAAGAATGAGGTGATTTGGTAAAATGCTATGCCCAAGATAACTATCCGAGTGCCGGCGGTGGGGTGGTTCAAATAGCCTCGGCTATCACCTCATTTTGTCCGGTCGTGATGGTCAAGTGGATTAAGGCGTCTTGTACATACCAGATGCGTTGCTTCTGGGAGTATGGGTTCGAGTCACTTCTGGGGTGTGAGTTTTCAGTTGCATATGTCCTGGGGACCATTCAGGCTTGTTCGCATTTGTGTTCCTCACGTGTTGCCCCAAAGAATGAGGTGATTTGGTAAAATGCTATGCCCAAGATAACTATCCGAGTGCCGGCGGTGGGGTGGTTCAAATAGCCTCGGCTATCACCTCATTTTGTCCGGTCGTGATGGTCAAGTGGATTAAGGCGTCTTGTACATACCAGATGCGTTGCTTCTGGGAGTATGGGTTCGAGTCACTTCTGGGGTGTGAGTTTTCAGTTGCATATGTCCTGGGGACCATTCAGGCTTGTTCGCATTTGTGTTCCTCACGTGTTGCCCCAAAGAATGAGGTGATTTGGTAAAATGCTATGCCCAAGATAACTATCCGAGTGCCGGCGGTGGGGTGGTTCAAATAGCCTCGGCTATCACCTCATTTTGTCCGGTCGTGATGGTCAAGTGGATTAAGGCGTCTTGTACATACCAGATGCGTTGCTTCTGGGAGTATGGGTTCGAGTCACTTCTGGGGTGTGAGTTTTCAGTTGCATATGTCCTGGGGACCATTCAGGCTTGTTCGCATTTGTGTTCCTCACGTGTTGCCCCAAAGAATGAGGTGATTTGGTAAAATGCTATGCCCAAGATAACTATCCGAGTGCCGGCGGTGGGGTGGTTCAAATAGCCTCGGCTATCACCTCATTTTGTCCGGTCGTGATGGTCAAGTGGATTAAGGCGTCTTGTACATACCAGATGCGTTGCTTCTGGGAGTATGGGTTCGAGTCACTTCTGGGGTGTGAGTTTTCAGTTGCATATGTCCTGGGGACCATTCAGGCTTGTTCGCATTTGTGTTCCTCACGTGTTGCCCCAAAGAATGAGGTGATTTGGTAAAATGCTATGCCCAAGATAACTATCTGAGTGCCGGCGGTGGGGTGGTTCAAATAGCCTCGGCTATCACCTCATTTTGTCCGGTCGTGATGGTCAAGTGGATTAAGGCGTCTTGTACATACCAGATGCGTTGCTTCTGGGAGTATGGGTTCGAGTCACTTCTGGGGTGTGAGTTTTCAGTTGCATATGTCCTGGGGACCATTCAGGCTTGTTCGCATTTGTGTTCCTCACGTGTTGCCCCAAAGAATGAGGTGATTTGGTAAAATGCTATGCCCAAGATAACTATCCGAGTGCCGGCGGTGGGGTGGTTCAAATAGCCTCGGCTATCACCTCATTTTGTCCGGTCGTGATGGTCAAGTGGATTAAGGCGTCTTGTACATACCAGATGCGTTGCTTCTGGGAGTATGGGTTCGAGTCACTTCTGGGGTGTGAGTTTTCAGTTGCATATGTCCTGGGGACCATTCAGGCTTGTTCGCATTTGTGTTCCTCACGTGTTGCCCCAAAGAATGAGGTGATTTGGTAAAATGCTATGCCCAAGATAACTATCTGAGTGCCGGCGGTGGGGTGGTTCAAATAGCCTCGGCTATCACCTCATTTTGTCCGGTCGTGATGGTCAAGTGGATTAAGGCGTCTTGTACATACCAGATGCGTTGCTTCTGGGAGTATGGGTTCGAGTCACTTCTGGGGTGTGAGTTTTCAGTTGCATATGTCCTGGGGACCATTCAGGCTTGTTCGCATTTGTGTTCCTCACGTGTTGCCCCAAAGAATGAGGTGATTTGGTAAAATGCTATGCCCAAGATAACTATCCGAGTGCCGGCGGTGGGGTGGTTCAAATAGCCTCGGCTATCACCTCATTTTGTCCGGTCGTGATGGTCAAGTGGATTAAGGCGTCTTGTACATACCAGATGCGTTGCTTCTGGGAGTATGGGTTCGAGTCACTTCTGGGGTGTGAGTTTTCAGTTGCATATGTCCTGGGGACCATTCAGGCTTGTTCGCATTTGTGTTCCTCACGTGTTGCCCCAAAGAATGAGGTGATTTGGTAAAATGCTATGCCCAAGATAACTATCCGAGTGCCGGCGGTGGGGTGGTTCAAATAGCCTCGGCTATCACCTCATTTTGTCCGGTCGTGATGGTCAAGTGGATTAAGGCGTCTTGTACATACCAGATGCGTTGCTTCTGGGAGTATGGGTTCGAGTCACTTCTGGGGTGTGAGTTTTCAGTTGCATATGTCCTGGGGACCATTCAGGCTTGTTCGCATTTGTGTTCCTCACGTGTTGCCCCAAAGAATGAGGTGATTTGGTAAAATGCTATGCCCAAGATAACTATCCGAGTGCCGGCGGTGGGGTGGTTCAAATAGCCTCGGCTATCACCTCATTTTGTCCGGTCGTGATGGTCAAGTGGATTAAGGCGTCTTGTACATACCAGATGCGTTGCTTCTGGGAGTATGGGTTCGAGTCACTTCTGGGGTGTGAGTTTTCAGTTGCATATGTCCTGGGGACCATTCAGGCTTGTTCGCATTTGTGTTCCTCACGTGTTGCCCCAAAGAATGAGGTGATTTGGTAAAATGCTATGCCCAAGATAACTATCCGAGTGCCGGCGGTGGGGTGGTTCAAATAGCCTCGGCTATCACCTCATTTTGTCCGGTCGTGATGGTCAAGTGGATTAAGGCGTCTTGTACATACCAGATGCGTTGCTTCTGGGAGTATGGGTTCGAGTCACTTCTGGGGTGTGAGTTTTCAGTTGCATATGTCCTGGGGACCATTCAGGCTTGTTCGCATTTGTGTTCCTCACGTGTTGCCCCAAAGAATGAGGTGATTTGGTAAAATGCTATGCCCAAGATAACTATCCGAGTGCCGGCGGTGGGGTGGTTCAAATAGCCTCGGCTATCACCTCATTTTGTCCGGTCGTGATGGTCAAGTGGATTAAGGCGTCTTGTACATACCAGATGCGTTGCTTCTGGGAGTATGGGTTCGAGTCACTTCTGGGGTGTGAGTTTTCAGTTGCATATGTCCTGGGGACCATTCAGGCTTGTTCGCATTTGTGTTCCTCACGTGTTGCCCCAAAGAATGAGGTGATTTGGTAAAATGCTATGCCCAAGATAACTATCCGAGTGCCGGCGGTGGGGTGGTTCAAATAGCCTCGGCTATCACCTCATTTTGTCCGGTCGTGATGGTCAAGTGGATTAAGGCGTCTTGTACATACCAGATGCGTTGCTTCTGGGAGTATGGGTTCGAGTCACTTCTGGGGTGTGAGTTTTCAGTTGCATATGTCCTGGGGACCATTCAGGCTTGTTCGCATTTGTGTTCCTCACGTGTTGCCCCAAAGAATGAGGTGATTTGGTAAAATGCTATGCCCAAGATAACTATCCGAGTGCCGGCGGTGGGGTGGTTCAAATAGCCTCGGCTATCACCTCATTTTGTCCGGTCGTGATGGTCAAGTGGATTAAGGCGTCTTGTACATACCAGATGCGTTGCTTCTGGGAGTATGGGTTCGAGTCACTTCTGGGGTGTGAGTTTTCAGTTGCATATGTCCTGGGGACCATTCAGGCTTGTTCGCATTTGTGTTCCTCACGTGTTGCCCCAAAGAATGAGGTGATTTGGTAAAATGCTATGCCCAAGATAACTATCCGAGTGCCGGCGGTGGGGTGGTTCAAATAGCCTCGGCTATCACCTCATTTTGTCCGGTCGTGATGGTCAAGTGGATTAAGGCGTCTTGTACATACCAGATGCGTTGCTTCTGGGAGTATGGGTTCGAGTCACTTCTGGGGTGTGAGTTTTCAGTTGCATATGTCCTGGGGACCATTCAGGCTTGTTCGCATTTGTGTTCCTCACGTGTTGCCCCAAAGAATGAGGTGATTTGGTAAAATGCTATGCCCAAGATAACTATCCGAGTGCCGGCGGTGGGGTGGTTCAAATAGCCTCGGCTATCACCTCATTTTGTCCGGTCGTGATGGTCAAGTGGATTAAGGCGTCTTGTACATACCAGATGCGTTGCTTCTGGGAGTATGGGTTCGAGTCACTTCTGGGGTGTGAGTTTTCAGTTGCATATGTCCTGGGGACCATTCAGGCTTGTTCGCATTTGTGTTCCTCACGTGTTGCCCCAAAGAATGAGGTGATTTGGTAAAATGCTATGCCCAAGATAACTATCTGAGTGCCGGCGGTGGGGTGGTTCAAATAGCCTCGGCTATCACCTCATTTTGTCCGGTCGTGATGGTCAAGTGGATTAAGGCGTCTTGTACATACCAGATGCGTTGCTTCTGGGAGTATGGGTTCGAGTCACTTCTGGGGTGTGAGTTTTCAGTTGCATATGTCCTGGGGACCATTCAGGCTTGTTCGCATTTGTGTTCCTCACGTGTTGCCCCAAAGAATGAGGTGATTTGGTAAAATGCTATGCCCAAGATAACTATCCGAGTGCCGGCGGTGGGGTGGTTCAAATAGCCTCGGCTATCACCTCATTTTGTCCGGTCGTGATGGTCAAGTGGATTAAGGCGTCTTGTACATACCAGATGCGTTGCTTCTGGGAGTATGGGTTCGAGTCACTTCTGGGGTGTGAGTTTTCAGTTTGATATATATATATATATATATATATATATATATATATATATATATATATATATATATATATATATATATATATATATATATATATATATATATATATGTATATATATATATATATATATATATACATGACTTCATTCAAGAGATACACATAATATATTTTATATTTGATTAAATTAATGTGAGTATTCCTTAAATAGGAATATATAACAGGCTCCACCTCTCAGAGGAAGAATGTATGTGTACATGTTTTGAATGTGTGTGTGTATATACTATTTGTATTTGTTTTACATTTGTGTCTGTGTGTGGGTAGTGTGACGGTGCTCTCTCCAGTTTCTCCCATATGCCAGCTGTAAGAGTCATATCAGCTTATCAGTAGGTTCTCTGAGATGCAGGGAATCTTTTGAGGTAGGAGGCTTCCAAAATGGTTGCTTATTTGGGGAGAAATTTGTATTTGTAAATTGCAGGGAAGTGGAAAAGTAGCGCCCTGGGTACAACAAAATGGTGCCCCCTGGCCTGCAAATCCACCATTTTGTGTGCGGCGCCCGCCGGTCGGTGATCGGTTGGCTGAGGTCACGTGACTTCATTGACTAATCAGAGTCTGCCCCTGGATCTGTGACGTCACCGGGAGACCTAGCCCACCGTCTGCAGAGCGCCAGGCGATCGAGCTCTCGAGTTCCGAGGTCTAGGAGCCTTCTTAAGTCGATATACACAGCCTGACAAGTATATAGTGACTACCAAGGACTGCAGTACTTCAGGGAAGTGCGAGGAAGCCTATTCCAGTAGTGTAAGGGCGCCGTGGACCGTAAGCTGATTAGTCTTGGACAAGTTGAGAGAGAGTTACTACGGCTGGAGGAGTGAGTGACTCGCCGTCAGTGGAACTCTGAAACCTTTAGAGCTATTGTGATGGGATCACGCCCAGTAGGAACTCGGAAGAACATCCTGATCCATGAGTGAGTGGTTTCGGTGAAGGAGTGCTTGAGGGAACGACGTGTGCAGCGACGACTGGACGAGCCAACACCCAGGAACTTCACTAAGGGAATGAGCATGGAGATGACGAGGATCTTCACGACGCCTACGGACTGGTAACGCTTTAGGAACACTGAGGAACGGAGTACCCAGCGAACGGCGACTGGAGCCCAGGCGTCTGAAGACAGGATATGTTAAGGAAGATCATTTTTTTCTCCCATATTCCCTTGATTGTTAGGCAACATAGGCCTATTGCTATGCTTAGGCATATATTAGAGTGCATACAAGTCATAGGAGTTGATTAGGCTGTGGGACCGCACGTATATATCATTCTACTGATTGGTGAAGAAAGCGTGTGGCCGGCCTGTGGAGGACTGAAGAGCTCTGCTGATGGAGTCGCCCCCAGTGAGGGGGTGCCAGGGATCCCTTTAATTCGCTCAGGTGATGCGAGTTGCTGGCGGCCACCAGAGGAGTGATGCTGTCACCATTATATTATTATTTCCTTAAATCTATATATCTACCTCGTGTGTTTGTAGTTTACTTTGAGTAAACTTTTATGTTATTACTGCTTTTGATGTAACCTCCATCTCACTGAGCTTTGTGGATGAATGATATATGATGATACTGTACTGGTACTGACATTGACAAGAGAGAGATCCTGTCTTGGCAACACGACATTAGATTTGAATACTGGTACTGGCGTTCCCTATAGAGTGACCCGGAGTTGGCAACTCGACTGTACATTTGAATTCTAGTACTGGCAGCACATAGTACGGTCCAAGGCTGCTGTAAAAATATTATATTCGAACTAACGGCGTTGCTGGGACGCTGAGAGAATTACCCAGCTGGCGACCAGAAGAGAAAGTATGAGGTGGAAGTGAGGCTACGGCCGGAATTCCGGCAAATTCTCTGCACGCATAGGTAGGCAGGCCCGGTGGGGGAGTCACATACTCCGGGATTGAGCTTAGCAGTGTGGGCTGGGCCTTCTCTTCTTCCCCTTGGGTCCAAGGTCAAATAGTGGTGGCCGGTCTTGAGGCATGACTAGGAGAGCTCCCTGGGGGTGATATGTGATACCTTAGTGGAGAGAGCGAAGACCCACAGCGTGAGGTTATAGGATCAGTAGCACTATACCCCGCTGTTTAACTGTAACCTCATGTAACGCAAGATCAAGGTAAGCGGCGCGTGACAGTAGTCAGTTCTTGGGCTCCGGCTCTCAGTGGGGAAAAATGACGTGTGTGTGTGTGAGTGTACTCACCTAATTGTGCTTGTGGGGGTTGAGCTCTGGTTTTTTGGTCCCGCCTCTCAACCGTCAATCAACAGGTGTACAGGTTCCTGAGCCTATTGGGCTATATCATATCTACACTTGAAACTGTGTATGGAGTCAGCCTCCACCACATCACTTCCTAATGCATTCCATTTGTCAACCACTCTGACACTAAAAAAGTTCTTTCTGTGGCTCATTTGGGCACTCAGTTTCCAACTGTGTCCCCTAGTGCATGTGCCCCTCGTGTTAAATAGCCTGTTTTTATCTACCATATCGATTCCCTTAAGAATCTTGAATGTGGTGATCATGTCCCCCCCTAACTCTTCTGTCTTCCAGCGAAGTGAGGTTTAATTCCCGTAGTCTCTCCTCGTCAATCATACCTCTCACCTCGGGTACTAGTCTGGTGGCAAACCTTTGAACCTTTTACAGTTTAGTCATATGCTTGACTAGATACGGACTCCATGCTGGAGCCGCACACTCCAGGATTGGTCTGACATATGTGGTATATAATGTTCTGAAAGATTCCTTACACAAGTTTCTAAAGGTCGTTCTTATGTTAGCCAACCTGGCATATGCCCCTGACGTTATCCTCTTGATGTATGCTTCAGGGAACAGGTCTGGCATGATATCAACCCCCAGGTCTTTCTCTCTCTCTCTGACTCTTTAAGTATTTCATCTCCCAAATTATACCTTGCCTCTGGTCTCCTGCCCCCTACATCTATCTTCATTATATTACATTCGCTTGGGTTAAACTCTACCAACAATTTGTTCGACCATTCCTACAGCTTGTCCAGGTCTTCTTGAAGCCTCAAGCTGTCCTCCTCTGTCTTAATCCTTCTCATAATTTTGGTGTCGTCAGAAAGCATTGAGATAAATGAGTCTACCCTCTGGGAGATCATTTACGTATATCAGAAACAGGATAGGTCCGAGTACAAAGCCCTGTGGGAGTCCACTACTGACTTCATGCCAATCTGAGGTCTCACCCCCTCACCGTAACTCTCTGCTTCCTATTGCTTAGGTACTCCCTTATCCACTGGAGCGCCCTACCAGTTACTCCTGCCTGTTTCTCCAGCTTATGCATCAGCCTTTTATAGGGTTCAGTGTCAAAGGCTTTCCGACAGTCAAAAAAAATGCAGTCCGCCCATCCTTCTCTTGCTTGCTTAATCTTTGTCACCTGATCGTAGAATTCTATTAAGCCTGTAAGGCAAGATTTTCCCTCCCTAAACCCATGTTGATGGGTTGTCACGATGTCCCTTCTCTCCAGATGAGTTACTAGTTTTTTCTCACAATCTTCTCCATCACCTTGCATGGTATACAAGTTAAGGACACTGGCCTGTAGTTCAGTGCCTCTTGTCTGTCACCCTTTTTGTATATTGGGACTACATTAGCCGTCTTCCTTATTTCTGGTAGGTCTCCCGTTTCTAGTGACCTACTATACACTATGGAGAGTGGCAAGCAAAGTGCTCCTGCACACTCTTTCAATACCTATGGTGAGATTCCGTCCGGCCCAACAGCTTTTCTCACGTCCAGCTCCAATAGGTGCTTCTTGACCTCATCTCTTGTAATTTCGAACTTTTCCAAGGTCGCCTGGTTTGCTGCCATCTCTCCTAGCACCGTGACCTCTCCTTGTTCTATTATAAAGACCTCCTGGAACCTTTTGTTGAGTTCTTTACACATCTCTTTATCATTCTCTGTGTACCTGTCCTCACCCGTCCTAAGTTTCATCACCTGTTCCTTTACTGTTGTCTTCCTCCTGAGGTGACTGTGTAGTAGCTTTGGTTCGGTTTTGGCTTTATTAGCTATATCATTTTCAAACCTTTTCTCAGCTGTTTTTCTCACACTAACATACTCGTTCCTAGTTCTCTGGTATAAGAAGAACATAAGAACAAAGGTAACTGCAGAAGGCCTATTGGCCCATACGAGGCAGCTCCTATCTATAACCACCCAATCCCGCTCATATACTTGTCCAACCCGCGCTTAAAACAATCGAGGGACCCCACATCCACCACGTTACGCAGCAATTGGTTCCACAAATCAACAATCCTGTTACTGAACCAGTATTTACCCAAGTCTTTCCTAAATCTAAACTTGTCCAATTTATACTCATTGTTTCGTGTTGATATTTTTAATACCCTATTAATATCCCCCCTGTTATGTCCATTCATCCACTTGTAAACCTCTATCATGTCACCCCTAACTCTTCGCCTTTCCAGTGAATGCAACTTAAGCTTTGTTAATCTTTCTTCATATGAAAGATTTCTAATTTGGGGAATTAACTTAGTCATCCTACTTTGGACACGTTCAAGTGAATTTATATCCATTCTATAATACGGCGACCAAAACTGAACTGCATAATCTAAATGGGGCCTAACCAGAGCAAGATATAGCTTAAGAACTACACCAGGTGTCTTGTTACTAACGCTTCGATTTATAAATCCCAGTGTCCTATTCGCCTTATTACGAACATTCATGCATTGATCCTTTTGTTTTAAATTCTTACTAATCATAACTCCCAGATCCCTTTCACAATCCGACTTCGCAATTTCAACACCATCTAGCTCGTATCTTGTAACTCTATCATCATTACCTAGCCTCAGAACTTTACATTTATCAGCATTAAACTGCATTTGGCAATCCTTTGACCATTTTAAAACCCTATCTAGATCAACTTGAAGTGATAGTGAGTCCTCCTCTGAATTAATTTCCCTACCAATTTTCGTGACATCGGCAAATTTGCAAATGTTGCTACTCAAACCTAAATCTAAATCATTTATGTATATTATAAACAACAGAGGTCCCAGGACAGAGCCCTGAGGTACTCCACTAACAACATTATCCCACTCTGACTTAACCCCATTTACACTAACTCTCTGTTTCTTTTGGAATAGCCATGCCCTAATCCAACTTAATATAGCACCCCCAATACCATGAGCTTCTATTTTTTTAATTAGTCTTTCATGTGGCACTGTATCAAAAGCTTTTCTAAAGTCAAGGTACACAACATCACAATCCTTACCACTATCAACTGCCTCAACTATGCTGGAATAAAAAGTTAGCAAATTTGTTAAACATGAACGGCCATTTGTAAAACCATGTTGCGACTCATTTATTAATTTATGTTTTTCAAGATGGAGACGAATTGTATTTGCAATTATTGATTCAAGTAACTTTCCCACAATAGACGTTAGGCTAATTGGCCGATAGTTTGACGCAAGTGATCTATCTCCTTTCTTAAAAATTGGTACCACATTAGCTACCTTCCATGCCTCTGGCACTCTGCCTGACTCTATTGATTTATTAAATATGGTAGACAGTGGCTCGGAAAGCTCCTCTTTGCATTCTTTAAGCACCCTGGCAAACACTTCATCCGGCCTTGGGGATTTGTTTGGTTTTAGTTTTTCTAATTGTTTAATTACATCCTCCCTGGTAACTGCTAAACTAGTCAACCTGTCCTAATCCCCACCCACAAAGACTTGTTCGACTGAAGGCATATTGTTAAGTTCTTCTTTAGTAAATACAGATATAAAATATTTGTTAAAAATACTACTCATCTCCTTGTCATTATCCGTTATTTGACCTGTCTCAGATTTTAATGGACCTATCCTTTCCCTAGTCTGAGTTCAATATAACTGAAAAAAACCTTTAGGATTTGACTTTGCTTGCTCTGCTATGCGAACTTCATAGTTTCTTTTTGCTTTCCTAATCTCTTTTTTTAACATTTCTAACCAGTTGTATGAATTCCTGTTCTAAACTGACATCCCCTTTCTTAATCCTTTTGTACCAAGCTCTCTTTTTACCTATAAGGTTCTTTAAATTATTTGTTATCCACTTTGGGTCATTAGTATTCGATCTATTCAATTTGTATGGTATACTACGTTCCTGTGCTTTGTTCAGAATATTCTTAAATAAGTTATATATTAAATCCACATCGAAATCCCCTTTTATCTCACCTATCGCTGGGTTCATGTCTCGCTCCAAGACCAGCCCACACCTCATACCCAAGACTTTCCAATCTATTTGACCCAAAAAATTTCTTAGGCTATTAAAATCAGCTTTTCGAAAATCTGGCACTTTAACAGAATTTTCTCCTACAGGTCTATTCCATTCTATGCTAAATCTGATTACTTTGTGATCACTGTTCCCTAGCTCACTCCCTGTTTTGATGTCATTAATTTGTGTTGCCCTGTTAGTTAACACTAAATCTAAAATATTATTTTCCCGCGTTGGTTCCTTAATGTGTTGCGTAAGAAAGCAATCGTCAATTAATTCTAGAAAATCTTCTGCTTCACTATTCCCTGTTTTGTTCACCCAGTTTATTCCACTAAAATTAAAGTCACCCATGACATAAATACTGTTAGATCTAGATGCTCTAGATATTTCATCCCATAGATGCTTTGCTTCCATTCTGTCTAAATTTGGTGGCCTATATATAACTCCTATTATAATATTATTTGCTTTTTCGTTTAATTCTATCCAAATAGCTTCTGTGTTTGGCTCAGTTTTGATTTCCTCTTTGAGACTACATTTCAAATTGTCCCTAACATATATGGCTACTCCCCCTCCTCGTCTAATATATATATCTGTGTGAAATAGTTTAAATCCATTTATTTGATATTCAGCTAATAGTTCTCTATTTTCTACATTCATCCACGTTTCGGTAAGTGCAATAATATCTATTTTTTATGTGCAGACAAGAGCATTTAATTCGTTAATTTTATTTCTTAGACTTCTACTGTTAGTGTAATATACCCTAAGTGAATTGTTATTTTGAGGCCCTTTTCTTTCCCTGATCATTTTGCCAATTATTTTCTCCCACGAACACATACTTTTATTTCCTCCTTCCTCCAAATCAATTCCCATACCACTATCTACTAACAGTTTAAACCCAAACAAACACCTCTAACCACTGGTTCCAATGAGTTCGCAACAGCAACAACCCCAACCCTCGATAGATGCACCCCATCACGAGCATACATTTCATTTCTTCCATAGAAGGGTTCCCAGTTGTCTATGAAAGATATTGCATTTGATTTACAATATCTTTCCAGCCGGCAATTGACACCACGTGCCCTCGACATCCATTCATTTCCCACTCCTTTTCTTGGAAGAATGCCACATATGATCGGGATTCCTCCCTTGCTCCTAACTAATTCAATGGCTGTCCTGAATCTCTGTATTAGTTCCTCACTCCTAACTCGCCCAACATCATTACCCCCTGCACAAATACAAATAATGGGTTTGTTCCCATTTCCCGTCATAATATCATTCATGTTTCCAACAATATCACCAATTCCAGCTCCCGGATAGCAAACCATTAATCTGTTCCCCCTATCTCTGGCACAAAACGTTCTGTCTAAATACCTCACCTGGGAATCTCCCACAACCAAAATTCGCTTCGGTACCTCCTTATCTTTCTGAGCAGCCTGAGGGGCCTGCGCTCCGCCGCTCCTCGCTGTTTTAAGTTCCGAGTGAACTGCAGGCTCACCACAGTACTCGTCCTCCAACACGGCAAATGAATTTGCTGTCCTTAGGGCGTCTATAGGTGGCCTTGTCAAGGTTTTCTTAAGACCCCTGTCCTTCACGACTATCCACGAAGAGGTCCCGTCAACACTGGTCTCCTCCTTCGTTTCCTCCCGAAGTCTCAGCCGTTGTACCTCCTCCCGCAGGGAATCCATCTCTGCTCTCAGAGATCCAACCAGACTCACCAAATCCTTCACTAATCCTTCCATTATTGCAATAATAATGGAAGGATTGCAATAATAATAGAGAGAGTATCTCTCTCTACTTTCTGGTATTCAGTTATTACAGAAGTTCCTCCATGCCCTTTTATTCAGCTCCGTTGCTTTCATACATTCACTCTTAAACCATGGATTCTTCTTTTGCTACTCGGGTTTTTCCTGTCGGGCCGGGATAAACCTGCTTACAGCCTCCTGACACTTTTGGGTGACATAGTCCATCATGTCTTGTACGGACATGGTTCTGTGTTCTGTGTGCCATAGTATATCCCTTAGGAATTTATTCATCTCCTCATAGTTTCCCTTTCGGTACGCCAGCCCTTTGTTTCCCAGTTCTTTTTTTGGGGAGATAATTCCTAGCTCAACCAGGTACTCAAAGCTCAATACACTATGATCACTCATTCCCAAGGGGGCTTCCAACTTAACTTTCCTTATATCCGACACATTTAGGGTAAATATCAGATCAAGCAAAGCTGGTTCATCCTCTCGTCTCGTTCTTATCGGTCCCTTGCTGTGTTGACTTAGAATGTTTCTTGTTACCACGTCCAGCAGCTTAGCTCTCCATGTGTCTGGTCCTCCATGTGGGTCTCTGTTTCCCTAATTTATCTTCCCATAGTTGAAGTCTCCCATGATTAGTAGTCTGGATCCGTTCCTGCTAGCCACAGAAGCTGCTCTCTCTATTATATTGTTGGTGGCCATGTGTTTCTATCATACTCCTGCCTGGGTCTTCGGTCGTTCGGTGGGGGGTTATATATGACTACTACTCTAATTTTCTGTCCTCCAGTTGCTATGGTGCATGATATGTAGTCACTGAAACCTTCACAGTTCTGATTTACCAGCTCTTCAAAACTCCAACCTTTTCTTATCAGCAAAGCTACACAGTGTACTCACCTATTTGTGCTTGCAGGATCGAACATTGACTCTTGGATCCCGCCTTTCTAGCCATCAGTTGTTTACAGCAATGACTCCTGTCCCATTTCCCTATCATACCTAATTTTAAAAGTATGAATAGAGTTTGCTTCCATATCCTGTTCCCCAAGTGCATTCCATTTTTCCACTACTCTCACGCTAAAAGAAAACTTCCTAACATCTCTGTGACTCATCTGAGTTTCCAGTTTCCACCCATGTCCCCTCGTTCTGTTATTATTACGTGCGAACATTTCATCTATTACCACTTTGTCAATTCCCCTGAGTATTTTATATGTCCCTATCATATCTCCTCTCTCCCTTCTTTTCTCTAGTGTCATAAGGTTCAGTTCCTTCAGAAGCTCTTCATATCTCATCCCTCGTAACTCTGGGACAAGCCTCGTTGCAAACCTCTGAACCTTCTCCAGTTTTCTTATGTGTTTCTTCAGGTGGGGGCTCCATGATGGGTGACATACTCTAAGACTGGTCTCACGTAGGCAGTGTAAAGCGCCCTAAAAGCCTCCTCACTTAGGTTTCTGAATGAAGTTCTAATTTTCGCCAGTGTAGAGTACGCTGCTGTCGTTATCCTATTTATATGTGCCTCAGGAGTTAGATTAGGTGTCAAATCCACTCCCAGGTCTCTTTCTCGAATCGTTACCGGTAGGCAGTTCCTCTTCATTGTGTACTGTCCCTTTGGTCGACTATCACCTGATCCCATTTCCATAACTTTACATTTACTGGTGTTTAACTCCAGTAGCCATTTTCCTAACCATCTCTGCAACCTGTTTAAGTCCTCTTGGAGGATCCTACAATCCTCATCTGTCACAACTCTTCTCATTAATTTTGCGTCATCCACAAACATTGTGGATGTGTATGATTCCACTCCTGTAAACATATCATTTACGTAAATTAGAAAGAGGATTGATCCCAGCACTGATCCTTGAGGTACTCCACTCGTTACTGTTCGCCAGTTCGACTTCTTGCCTCTTACCATTACCCTCTGGCTCCTTCCTGTTAGGTAGTTCCTTACCCATGCTAGGGCCATTCCGCTTACTCCTGCCTGCCTCTCAAGTTTGTATATCAGTCTCATGTGCAGTACTGTATCAAAGACCTTTTGGTAGTCAAGAAATATGCAGTCTACCCAGCCTTCTCTGTCCTGCCTTATCCTTGTTACTTTATCATAGAATTCTAAAAGGTTTGTTAGGCATGATTTCCCTGTCCAGAACCCATGTTGGTGTTTGTTTACACACCCAATGCTCTCCAGGTGCTCAACAAGTCTTAGCCAATTATTCTTTCAAGTATTTTGCAGGGAATGTTTGTTAGTGATACAGGTCTGTAGTTAAGTGCCTCCTCCCTATCACCTTTCTTGAAAATCGGTACGACATTTGCCTCCTTCCAGCAACTGGGCAATTTTCCCGACATAAGTAACTCATTAAAGATCATTGCCAGAGGCACGCTGAGGGCCTGCGCTGCTTCTTTTAGTATCCACGGTGATACTTTGTCTGGTCCAACTGCTTTAGTTGCATCCAGTGTTGTCAACTGTTTCATTACCTCCTCTGCTGACACCTCTATATCTGATAGTCTTTCATCTAGGGCAGGGGTCTCCAAACTTTTCAATGTAAGGGCCACATTATATATTTCCCATATTTATGCGGGCCGGAGGAATAAAAAATGAAAAAAAAACAAAAAACAAATCAGTGCCAGTAATTTCATTTCCTCAAATATTAAAGTATAAACATGGAAAAATTAAAACATATCTTTTTGGAAAAAATCAGGGTAAACTAAATAGATTGCTGCCTTTAGTTTTATGCAACCAAATTAGTGTGACGAATGATACTGTCGCTTTCGTTGATAAACTTAATGGCTACCATTTTAACTATTTTAAACATGCAATATTTTTGGCTACAATAGTATTATTGCTATTTTGTATAACTAAGATAAAGGCATTGTCAAAGTACAGAGAAAAGAATATTGTACAGTGTTTGTGCTCCCTGAAACGGAAGCAGCGAAGCCCCACTCGCCCTCCATCCCCACAATATACAGTTATACACAACTGATTGGTTGTAATGCACAACACATACCTACCAGTATTAGTATCTGTGCGTCACACTATCGAGAGAGAGGAAAACTGACTCGGGTTGAGCGCCACCAGTCAGCAGCCCCAGCTTTGAATAATTCTGCGATGCCATTCGTACGATAATTATTTTTTCAAGGCCACCACACAGGGATTTGTTTGGAGGGCCGGATGAAATTATGTGGCGGGCCGGATGTGGCCCGCGGGCCATAGTTTGGAGACCCCTGATCTAGGGTAATCTCTTTTAACAATGGGAGCCACTCAGGCTCGGTTGTGAACACTCCATGGAAACTTGCATTCAGTACCTCGCAGGTTTCCTTGTCGCTTTCTGTATATGCCCCTTCTGTTTTCCTCAGTCTTGTCACTTGGTCATTTTCCGACATCTTCCTTCTTATATTGCTATGTAGTAATTTAGATTGCTTTTTCGCTTTGACTGCAATATCATTCTTATAATTTCTTTCCAACACTCGTCTTATGTTAATGTAATCGTTCCAAGTTCTGTTACATCTAATCCTGTTGTCCTCTGTCCTTTGTCTTCTGTACTTCCTCCACTCCCTCCTGCTTCTCACTTTTGCTTCCTGACACTGTCTATTAAACCATGGGTTATTATATTCCCTCCAGCTTTTTCCTTTACTGTTGGAATAAATCTCTCATCAGCCTCCTTGCATTTCCATATGACTTGGTTCATCACACCTTGCATTGTTTTTCCTCTAATTTCTTCCTCCCACTCCACTTCTCCCAGGTAGTCCCTTATCCTTCTGTAGTCCCCTTTTCTGTAATCAAGTCTCCTTTCCTGGACCTCTTGTCCTTTGGTCACAAGCTTAAGCTCCATCATGTAGACAAAGACTAGGACACAATGGTCACTGGCTCCTAGTGGCATTTCATGTTCTAAATGCTCGATGTCTTCTACATTCTGGGTGAAAATGAGGTCTAATAGGCTGGGCGTATCCCCTCCTCTTTCCCTAGTGTCTTCCTTCACATGCTGGGTTAGGAAATTCCTGTCAGTAACGTCTACCAGATTCACGCCCCAGGTCTCCTCCCCGCCATGGGGATTCCTCGTTTCCCAATCTATCTCTCCGTGATTTAGGTCCCCCATGACCAGCAACTTCGCCCTCATTCTATGCGTTATTGTTGCTGCCCTCTGCAGTTCATCTATACATGCCTTGTTGCTGTCCTCATACTCCTGCCTGGGCCTTCTACTGTTTGGTGGGGGATTGTAGAGTATCAAGATTACAATCATCTTCCCATCCACTGTATGGAGTATGGAGTTCATGCTTTCATTGGTACCCAGATTTTCCAGCTCATCAAACTTCCATTTGCATTATTTGGAGTGCCACTCCTCCTCCTCCCTGTCTCTGTGTCCTTTCTTCTCTTATCACCTGGTACCCCTCTGGAAAGATTGCATCCGAGATCATGCCATTTATTTTAGTTTCCACTATTGCCACTATGTCTGGGTCTGCCTCACTATTTCTTTTATCTCTTCTGCATTATTGGCTACCCCATCAGCATTGGTGTACCAAACCGTGAGACTCTTCTTCGAAACTCTGGTGCCAGAGTTCCCCCTTTCACCGGGGGTCTGGGGGAGACTGGGGGGTGTCTGGGGTGCAAGTGTGGGCTGTGGGGGTGTCTGGGGTGTTCCTGGGAGTGCCTGATAGTCGAATGGGGTCTGGGCATCTAGGGGGTAGGAAGGGCATAATGGGTCTGAGAGTTAGGGTGGGTCTGAATGGCATAGGGGGGGTTCAGAAATAGAGTGAGACTGAGAGTCAGATAGAGCTTCAGAGGTTAGGGGGGAAAGGGTGTGTGTGTAATTACCTAAGTGTAGTTACAGGATGAGAGCTACGCTCGTGGTGTCCCGTCTTCCCAGCACTCTTTGTCATATAACACCTTGAAACTACTGACGGTCTTGGCCTCCACCACCTTCTCACCTAACTTGTTCCAACCGTCTACACTCTGTTTGCGAAAGTGAATTTTCTTATATTTCTTCGGCATCTGTGTTTAGCTAGTTTAAATATATGACCTCTTGTTCTTAAAGTTCGGGGTCTCAGGAAATCTTCCCTATCGATTTTATCAATTCCTGTTACTATTTTGTATGTAGTGATCATATCACTTCTTTTTCTTCTGTCTTCTAGTTTTGGCATATTTAATGCTTCTAACCTCTCCTCGGAGCTCTTACTCTTCAGTTCTGGGAGCCACTTAGTAGCATGTCTTTGCACCTTTTCCAGTTTGTTGATGTGCTTCTTAAGATATGGGCACCACACAACCGCAGCATATTCTAGCTTTGGCCTAACAAAAGTCGTGAACAATTTCTTTAGTGTATCGCCATCCATGTATTTAAAAGCAATTCTGAAGTTAGAAAGCGTGGCATAGGCTCCTCGCACAATATACTTTATGTGGTCTTCAGGTGATAGTTTTCTATCTAGAACCACCCCTAGATCTCTTTCTTTATCAGAATTCTTTAAAGATTTCTCACATAATATATAGGTTGTGTGGGGTCTATGTTCTCCTATTCCATATTCTATAACATGGCATTTATTAACATTAAATGCCATTTACCAAGTGGTGCTCCATATAGTTATTTTGTCCAGGTCATCTTGAAGGGCATGACAATTATCTAAGTTTCTTATCCTTCACATTATCTTAGCATCATCAGCAAACATGTTCATATAATTCTGTATACCAACTGGTAGATCATTTATGTAGACAATAAACATCACTGGTGCAAGAACTGAACCCTGTGGTACTCCACTTGTGACATTTCTCCAGTCCGATACATTGCCTCTGATCACTGCCCTCATTTTTCTATCAGTCAGACAAATTTTCATGCATGTTAGAAGCTTACCTGTCACCCCTCCAATATTTTCCAGTTTCCAGAACAATCTCTTATGTGGAACTCTGTCGAAAGCCTTTTTTAGGT
Source organism: Procambarus clarkii (assembly GCF_040958095.1). Classification (NCBI taxonomy): domain Eukaryota; kingdom Metazoa; phylum Arthropoda; class Malacostraca; order Decapoda; family Cambaridae; genus Procambarus; species Procambarus clarkii. Next base: position 38,070,380 of record NC_091175.1, read on the forward strand.
CCAGATAGATGCAGTCAACCCAACCATCTCTTTCCTGTAATATCTCTATTGGTCGATCATAGAAACTGAGTAAATTCGATGCACAGGATCTTCCAGATTGAAAACCATATTGTCTGTCTGATATTATATAATTTATCTCCAGGTGTTCTACCCATTAAGTTTTAATTATTTTTTCCAATATTTTGACTATTACACTTGTCAATGATACCGGTCTATAATTAAGGGGGTCTTCCCTGCTTCCACTTTTGTAGATTGGAACTATGTTAGCCTTTTTCCACACATCAGCTACAACTCCTGTAAAGAGGGATGCCTGAAAAATCAGTTGAAGTGGAATGCTGAGCTCAAGTGCACATTCTCTCAGAACCCATGGTGAAACTCTATCTGGACCAACTGCTTTGTTCTTATTTAGCTCCTTGAGCATTTTTTCCACTTCGTCTCTAGACACCTCTATGTGCTCTATGTTGTTCTCTGTAATTCTTATTGTATCTGGTTCCCTGAGGATTTCATTTTGTAAAACACACTTTGGAACTTTTCGTTCAATGTTTCACACATTTCCTTTTCATTTTCCGTGAATCTATTTCCCATTTTTAACCTCTGAATATTATCCTTTACCTGCAATATGTTGTTTATGAATTTATAGAATAGGCCTGGTTCTGTTTTACATTTGTCTGCAATCCATTTTTTCAAAATTTCTTTCTGCCTCTCTCCTCACTGCCGTGTAGTTGTTTCTCGCATCTTTGTATCACTGGTATGTTTGGGGGTTTGGCCTCTTCCTGTATTGATTCCATTTTTGTGTCTTTTGCTCTCTGGCCCCCTTCGCAATTTCTGTTGAACCAATCCTGTTTCCTAGTTCTGCAGTTGCAGTTCCTAGTTTCCTAGTGTGTGTGTGTGTGTGTGTGTGTGTGTGTGTGTGTGTGTGTGTGTGTGTGTGTGTGTGTGTGTGTGTGTGTGTGTGTGTGTGTGTGTATGTGGGTGGGTGTGTGTACTCACCTATTTGTGCTTACGTTGGCCAGGCTGGCCAACATACGAACGGCATTCAGAAACTTGTGTAAAGAATCATTCAGAACTTTGTATACCACATATGTCAGGCCAATCCTGGAGTATGCAGCCCCAGCATGGAGTCCATATCTAGTCAAGGATAAGACTAAACTGGAAAAGGTTCAAAGGTTTGCCACCAGACTAGTACCCGAGCTGAGAGGTATGAGCTACGAGGAGAGACTACGGGAATTAAACCTCACTTCGCTGGAAGACAGAAGAGTTAGGGGGGACATGATCACCACATTCAAGATTCTGAAGGGGATTGATAGGGTAGATAAAGACAGTCTATTTAACACAAGGGGAACACGCACAAGGGGACACAGGTGGAAACTGAGTGCCCAAATGAGCCACAGAGATATTAGAAAGAACTTTTTTAGTGTCAGAGTGGTTGACAAATGGAATGCATTAGGAAGTGATGTGGTGGAGGCTGACTCCATACACAGCTTCAAGTGTAGATATGACAGAGCCCGATAGGCTCATGAATCTGTACACCTGTTGATTGACGGTTGAGAGGCGGGACCAAAGAGCCAGAGCTCAACCCCCGCAAACACAACTAGGTGAGTACACACACACACACACGGGGTCTCGTAGCCTGGTGGATAGCGCGCAGGACTCGTAATTCTGTGGCGCGGGTTCGATTCCCGCACGAGGCAGAAACAAATGGGCAAAGTTTCTTTCACCCTAAGTGCCCCTGTTACCTAGCAGTAAATAGGTACCTGGGAGTTAGTCAGCTGTCACGGGCTGCTTCCTGGGGGGTGTGTGTGTGTGGTTTGGGAAAAAAATAAAAAAAAAGTAGTTAGTAAACAGTTGATTGACAGTTGAGAGGCGGGCCGAAAGAGCAAAGCTCAACCCCCGCAAAACACAACTAGTAAACAAACACAACTAGTAAACACACACACACACACACACACACACACACACACACACACACACACGGACACGCACACGCACACGTTCACACTCGAATAGTAAATACACTCACACAATAACTATTTGTCTCGCACTCGGTAATCATTCTAAACAAATTAATAAATACTCACTAGTGTCCCCTGGATGTGAGAGTGGCTGGTAGTAACTGCTAGTGGTGGCTGGTAGTACCTGCTAGTGGTGGCTGGTAGTACCTGCTAGTGGTGGCTGGTAGTACCTGCTAGTGGTGGCTGGTAGTACCTGCTAGTGGTGGCTGGTAGTAACTGCTAGTGGTGGCTGGTAGTAACTGCTAGTGGTGGCTGGTAGTAACTGCTAGTGGTGGCTGGTAGTAACTGCTAGTGGTGGCTGGTAGTAACTGCTAGTGGTGGCTGGTAGTAACTGCTAGTGGTGGCTGGTAGCAACTGCTAGTGGTGGCTGGTAGTAACTGCTAGTGGTGGCTGGTAGTAACTGCTAGTGGTGGCTGGTAGTAACTGCTAGTGGTGGGTGGTAGTAACTGCTAGCGGTGGCTAGTAGTAACTGCTAGTGGTGGCTGGTAGTAACTGCTAGCGGTGGCTGGTAATAACTGCTAGTGGTGGCTGGTAGTAACTGCTAGCGGTGGCTGGTAGTAACTGCAGGTAGTACTGGTAGACTGCTACTTGGAGGGAGACGTGCACTCGTTCACGAGACAATAACTAATGAGACTGTAGTGGTGGTACTCCCAGCACTTTCAGGGCAGGTCAGCTTCAGAGGGGTTGCCAATATATGTAAATGTTTAGGCTGGCTAGTGGGGGAAAAACAAACGTAAATCTCCTTTTACGATCTAAGAGTACTTTCACTGCCTTATGAGGTCTAGAACCGTTAAGCTGATTTGTTGTGGGTAGTGGAAGGTAGAGTGTTGCCAGAGGAAATGAATTTACGGGTTGACATACAAATCATATATATTTATATATATTTATATATATATATATATATATATATATATGTATATATATATATATGTATATATATATATATATATATATATATATATATATATATATATATATATATATATATATATATATATATATATATATGTCGTACCTAGTAGCCAGAACGCACTTCTCAGCCTACTATGCAAGGCCCGATTTGCCTAATAAGCCAAGTTTTCCTGAATTAATATATTTTCTCTAAATTTTTTCTTATGAAATGATAAAGCTACCCATTTCATTATGTATGAGGTCAATTTTTTTTTATTGGAGTTGAAATTAACGTAGATATATGACCGAACCTAACCATCCCTACCTAACCTAACCTAACCTATCTTTATAGGTTAGGTTCGGTTAGGTAGCCGAAAAAGTTAGGTTAGGTTAGGTTAGGTTAGGTAGGTTAGGTTGTCGAAAAACAATTAATTCATGAAAACTTGGCTTATTAGGCAAATCGGGCCTTGCATAGTAGGCTGAGAAGTGCGTTCTGGCTACTAGGTACGATATATATATATATATATATATATATATATATATATATATATATATATATATATATATATATATATATATATATATATATATAATATATATATAGAAGGGAGTACCACCTCTAGCTGGAAGAAGGGGGACCCATAGCCTCGGAGGAAACCACGCATAACGCATTAGAGGGAATGTTTAGATCCCCTCCAATACAGTTTCTGTGTGCTTTTCTCCTACCACCCCCTTCCTTTTTTATTTTTTGTGCTTTATTATGCATTTGATGGTTACAAGATATACATGGGTTGATACAAAAATAATAATGCAAAAAGGTGCTTAAAGGTTATGGATCTCTTGAAAAACACAACAATGGGAAACATTGATGAATGTCACAGACGGGTTCGATCATTGTTGCAAGTCACACTTCTTCGAATTCCTCTGAAGTTGGACTAGTGCCCAAGACGCAACAGGCATTTCCCCTCTGAATCGCAACACTGAGGCGCTGGAACAAGAAACTTTTTGCTCTCTGGTCTTTTGTAGCGCTGATCAATTTGTCCCCCAATTCCTTCAGGAACTTCAATGCACATTTTCCCCACGAACCGAGGGTCTCCGAGCCGATCGGAACAAAGCTGTAGCAGTGTGCTAGACCTCTGTATTTAATAATTTTCTGCGATTCCCTGAAAGAAGCAGCACCACCGCTTTCACGTGTGCTGTAGTGGAGGTAGGTACTGGCCAGTGTGGCAGCGCACGTGAAGTCCCATACCACTTGCTTACCATCCTTCCAAGGTAGCAAGGTGACCCCATCAGGGCGCTTCTGAGGGTCGTTAGGTCTGGATAAGTGTGGTTCTCTTTGTGCCGGGCAGCGGGCTGTGGCGAGGCTCCTCTTGATGATGTCGTTGACTTCTTCATGTCTTGCAATTTTACCCTGTGATTTACGACATACCAGACCATGACGACCATATTGGTCTGCCATCGCAGTTCCGCAGATGCACCTATGTTCGGTGAGGATGGGGGCGGCAAGGCGAAGGGCAACTCCAATGCGGAGAGCGTCATGACTGAGGCGAGTTCCCAGGGCTGCATTGGGCACAGCAAATAAAAAATCCCCGGCGTGGGGTGCAGTTACCGCTAGGAGGCGGGCTTTGTTTTCAGCATCAGCGTTGTCAATCATTGCTGTGACAGTTTTTTCCATTATGGGGCTATCCCAGTGGGCCTGCTTGTGGTCTTTTGGGACTTGTGGTCGGGGTTGAGGGTGTGCAATGGTGTCCCATTGTCTGGCTGCTTCGATGAACGTTTGATCACGAGTTCCCGCTGTCTCTCTCATACGCTCTGGTAGGATCTGCCCTACCAATTCGTTGGCTGCTGTACATGAGGATAAGAATGCTGGAAGTGCTACCTCAGTTGCCTTTCGTATGCCTATCCCTCCAAATCTCACTGGTAGTGTTGCTTGGTCCCACTGACTGTCATCTAAATCTAGGTTGAGCGCCTTCCTGAATATTGTCCTGAGGAGCTCATCATATTGATTTAGAAGTGGGTTGCCAAAAGTTGGTGCACACCTTAAGAAGTATGTTAGCCTGGGCAAGGTAAGGCACTTTGTGAGAAGGTAGAGGGCATCGTGGGAGTCCAAGTCCCCAATTCTCTCTTCCATCCTCTTTAGGTCTCTAAACTTTTCGTCAAGGACTGCAGCAATGGCATTGTGGCCCAGAGGTGCTCCGAGTAGTGTGCTGTCGGTAGGTTTAACGACTGAGGCTTCTGGTAGAACTGATTTCACTGCTCTAATGATTACTTCACTGGATGCAATAATTTCGCACTTGGAGGGGTTAAGAACGAGACCCATGGACTCCCCCCCGTGTCTTCACCAGGTATATATATATATATATATATATATATATATATTATATATATATATATATATATATTAGTTGTGCAAAGTGCACAACTATATTCTACCCACCTCAAGACTCCGCTCCAATATAGAAGCATCAAGAAATATGGACCAATAGGCTTTCTACAAACACTTCTATTCAATATCCATTGTTTCGTGTTCTGTCTTGTGTTGATGAAATTAATACCCTATTAATACTCTTGTTCTGTCTTGTGTTGATGAAATTAATACCCTATTATTACCACATCTTGTTCTGTCTTGTGTTAATGCCACATCACCCCTTCCACCTCACTCAAATATATATAATGTTATGGGAAAATGTAGGTGTAAGGCAGTCCTCCCAATGGCTGGTGTCAATGCCATTAGTAAAATGGCATTATTAGTAAAAATGTGATTAGTAAAATCACATTAGTAAAAAAAAAAAAGAAAAAAAAAGTTGATTGCTTGGCTGTTGCCTCCTGTGGTCAAGTAAAAAGGGAAAAACAAGCAAAAGAAATTGTATGAACAATGAAATTTTAATTGACTTTAAACAAATATAAACAAATATAATCCCTTGGCTATGTACAGTTCGAATTAAACATAAATACAAAGACAAAACACAATATAAAATAAAATAATGGTTACGTTACTCTACAATGAACAAGACAAAAAACGAGTTAAAGGTGCTGAGAATATTGGCTGGCTGAAAACCTCCACTAATACACAGAGCGTATGCTATATAGAAGTATCAGCCTTGAGAGCACAGAATATTCTAAAGCCAACTGCTTGTGCACTCTTAGACATAGGCTATGCAGATGACTCTGAAGTCAAGTGGAGTCGCTGATTCACCAATGGGAAGCGTGCTGGCTGGAAGTTTTTATTTTTTATTTTTATTTATACATGCAAAGCATGCAATTTAAATACAATAAAAACAATACAGAATACATAACAAAAGAAAACAATAGACCACCGGCCAGAAGGGCCGACAGCATAGCACAACAAAACACATACACGAGAAAAGCATAGAAAAATACAACATACATTAAAGCACAAAACATAATACAATGGCAAACAAGCAATCACAGTAACATCACAAAACAAAACCTCCAGAAAAACAAAACATACATCAAGAGGCATAACAGGAAACAGAACAGGACAAACACAATACATTCCAAACAAAACATAAAGAAACACGTACAACAGGTAAAGCAATATAAAAACACCAGGTCAAATGCACAGCACAAACAATACAGGAATACAAAACACACACCAAGCCATCCGCCCCGTAAACAAAGGGCGAGGCCAAAATAAACAATAATAATAAACAAGCAAAACACGCACACCTGAAAACAAAACAGGCACAAACACAACAACATACATGCACTGGCCTGAAGGACCGAGAATAAAACAACAAAGTACATCAAGAAACATAACAAGACACTTCAGCACAAAACAAATCAATACAAATTTATACAAAGACACTAAACACCGGCCTGAAGGTCCGACAACAAAAACAACAGAAACATAATGAAATACAAGAAAAAGAAACAATACCGGAAATATAAGAAATACAACAAAACAACGGTCATGAGAACAAACATAACACCGGCCTGAAGGGCGCCCAATAGGTACAACACATTGCAAACAAACCACATGTCGAAGCACACACCAAACACACAGCAAGCACACAGACTACTCAAATTTCTCATACTTATCTGGCCACTCCGCCGCCAGGAATCGAATACAATACGCCTCCCAAAGTAACATGACGTCCTCCTTAACAGGTTCATTATGAACCGTACGAGGATCAGCCATTAACTCTGGCACACCCACAATAAAACACCGAGCCCATCGAATAAAGATGGAAAAAGGGCATCACGGAACAGGACGCACGCGGTCAACAATTTCAAACTGCAAAGGATGCTTATTATCATGTGCCACACCGGAGGCCAAGACGAGAGGGAGAGGCTCCTTCCCACGAGGCCGGGCAATGGGCAGCGCACTGGGAGCCTCCTCGGCTGCCTCACAGGGCCCCGCGTCAACCACCGAACGTTGTACCTGCTGGGACCCCCCACGCTTGGCATCCTTCTTCAGCACCAGCTTGATGCCTCGGCTCGCACCAGAACCCTCACCACCCACGTCTGTAGGAGCAACCACCTCCCACTGCGGAGAACCTTCTGCAGGAGAAAGAACAGGAGGTAAATCAGACGCACAACCATCGTCAACAGCAGACACATGGACGTCAGCCACCACCAGTGACGTAGAGCGCGAAGCACCCGGAATTGCCACATCCTCGCCTGAAGCTCCACCTGTGTCGTAGTCCTCCACATCAGCCCAAGCAGTTGAAGAACGCCTGGAACGTTTGGGCACTGGCCGCACATCCTCACAGCCGGAGGCGGACCCAGAACCACGGACCTCACGAACCGGGCGAACCGACGCCCATCGCAGTACGGCAGCAGCCTCAACCACATGGGGAACCGCGCCACACACAACAGGACGCTCTGCAGCCAACAGCAGACCAACAACACCCAGCACAGCCGTAACACCTGGCGAGGGTGCAGGACCAGGCGCAGCAGCAGGAGACGAGGAAGACGAAGACGACTCGCAGAGACCATCCGGAAGACACTCGGGAGCAACTGGCACAGCGAAGTGACCAGCGACAGGAGCCACCGGAACACTCGGCGGAGGGACAACAACCACCGGCGGCATGTCGGGTGACGCAGGGGAGGCCGCATCAGCAGCGAATGGGACCTGCCCCTCTTCATCTCCGGAATCCACGCCCTGAGGGAGCGGCGGGAAATCCTCTTCCCGAAACAAGTTAACAGGTGTAGCAGGGGCCTCAGAGCACCTGGCAGCCTGATGTCCTAATTGGCCACACCGGAAACTGATACGGGGCTGCCGGGCATAGTACACCCGAACGTAGTAACCCAGCAGCCGGACAGAAGATGGGATATCCGACCGCAGGCGCATACTTAAGATACGGACGTTCGTCTGCTTCCCAGCATACTTCCCCGAGGAAAGCGTGTTCACCCGCACACTGATGACTGCACCATACCTCCCGAAGAAGTGCCGGAGAAGGTCTTCAGGGACCTCCAGGGGCGCACCGTGTACACTGACATAAGTCAGGGCACCACTTCGGTCCGAGACCGCAACAGAGCCGGCGCGATCCGGCAACTGCAACGAACGCCCTTCGTACCGACGGAGGAAGTCCCGATACTCCTCCTCCCGCACGAACTTGATAATCACCCGGCGGGCCGTAACAAGCTCAACTCCATATACAGCCTCCACTGGGACACGAAGCATGTCGCACATCACCACCTCAATGGCTGGATAACCAGCCTTACACGAGAACTCTAGTCCCACGGAATTCACCCGCAAAACAGGAGGAATTGCAAGGCCCCCCCATGTCAAAACTGCCACGTCAGCATGCAGCCAGGCAGGCAACAACACTGGGAGGGCAGTGAAACCCTCACCACCTGGCGACCAAACGGCAAACAACCCCAGCAGTCACGGAGGCCGGTACACGTCCTCACTCCACGGCTGCTCAGGGCGGACTCATGCTGGCTGGAAGTGGTAGTTTTTAGTTTTAAAGTGGATCGACGAGGGTGGTGCGCCGACAGCGAGGGGGTTTGGAAAGCGAGTATAGGGTACGTATACCCCCTGTAGAAACGTATTCTACTATATATATACTACTCTTGAATGTAGTATTTTGATGTTATAGACGTACTGAAGTAATATGCTGTAGGAAAGAGCAGGCCAAATCTATCTTGAAAGAGATTATCGTCATAGCTCTCCCCCGAAGCCTGCTCTTACGGGTTAAGTTACTTCAGTAGATGGTAGAGTGGTAGGAGTAGCTGCCTCTACCTCGTAGACTCTGGAGAGGGCGTCAGCTATGATGTTATCCGAGCCCTTGATGAAGAATATCTCCAGGTTAAAATTCTGCAGGTACAGAGCCCAGCGTAAAAGACGTTGATTGTTGAATTGGGCCTGTTGCAGGAACCGTAAGGGATTGTGGTCTGAGTAGATGGTAATAGACCGATTACCCTGTAGGTAAGGTTTGAAATGTTGTAGGTTCAGGACGATGGAAAGGAGTTCCTTTTCGATGGTGCTATAGTTCTTCTGATGGGGCTTTAACTTGTAGCTGTAGTAGCTGACAGGAAGAACCTCTTCGCCACGTTGTTGCATTAGGACGCCCCCGATGCCGGTGCCACTTGCGTCGACATTGATGATGAAGGACTTCGTAATATCTGGAGAGGCGAGAATGGGATCAGAACATAGCAGAGATTTTAGTTGTTCATAGGCAACGGTCTGTTGAATGGTCCAATGATACCGTTGCTTGGGGCTGGTCAGATTAATCTATGGTGTCGCTACTGTACTAAAGTTTTTCACAAACCTACGATAGTAAGATGCAAGGCCCAAGGATGCGCAGGAGCTGCTTCCTGGTTGTAGGTTGTGGGTAATGCTGAATGGCTTGAGTGTAAATGGTTAAAGGAGCTAGGCTGCCACTCCCTATCACATGACCAAGATAACGCACTTTACCTTTAGCAAAGGTGGACTTGCACAAGTTGATGGTGAGGCCGGCTGTCAGAAGCTTGGAGAACAATCGTTGCAGCTGGAGCAGATGTTCGCTCCAGATATTAGTAGCCACAACGATGTCATCCAAGTAGGCGTAGGTGTGTTCTTGGCCGTAGATGACGCGGTTGACAGCTCGTTGGAAGGTGGCCGGGGCATTACACAGTCCAAAAGGAAGGCGTTCATATCTGTACAGGCCAAAAGAAGTGGTGAAGGCAGATATTTCCTTAGCTCGCTCTGTCAGGCTGATCTGATAGTAGCCCTTTAACAAATCAATTTGGGACAGATAATTAGCATTACCTACTGCGTCAAGGATATCATCTATACGAGGTAAAGGGTAAGCATCCTTGACGGTCACAAGGTTCAGTTTCCTATAGACGGTACATAATCGTACTTTACCGTGCGGTTTCGGCACCAAGATGCAGCGTGAGGCCCAAGGAGACTCACAAGGGGTGGCCAGCCCATGATCCAGAACGTATTGTACTTTAGCATGCATAACATCCTTTTTGTATGGGCTGATACAGTAGAAGGGTTGACGAATCGGCCGAGTATCAGGAAGTAGCTGGATGTCGTGCTGAACCACATTACACTCCTGGGGATCATCGGGGAACAACTTCTGATGTTCTTGAAGAACTTTGATGAGAGGAGCACTGCTACAGTTCTGTAAATATTTAGGAAGATCAGTAAGGATTTCTGAGTTGGAAGGCACTGTTAGTGCTTTCGAGAGGAGAAGCAGGGAAGGTCTCACTGTGGAGGTATTGATCTTTAAAGGTGGAGAGAGATACTAGCACAGGGGGGGGGGGGGGAATACCTTTATACTCCTTCAAAAGATTGACGTGGCTCAACTGGATCCTCCGCCGCCTATCTGGAGTCCCAAGAACGTAGTTGTGGTTGTTTTTGCACTCCTTGATGCGGTAAGGTCCTGAAAACTTGGAGAACCAGGGATCGGATAATATGCTAAAACGATGTCTCCTGCTTTAAATTTCCTGATTTTACTGCGTTTGTCAAAATGAGTCTTCATCCTATCTTGAGCTTTTAGTAAATTATCATTGGCAAATTTATGTACTCTCTCTAGAATGTGCTTTAAGTTTTGAAGAAACTGGAGCACATACTGGGGGTCACTGAAGGCATTACGTAAAGAGTCTTTAAAAGCTTTAAGAGGAGTATGGCACTTACGTCCGTAGAGCATCTCATAAGGAGATACTCCTAGAGACTCATTTGGGAGACTTCTGAAAATGCACATAATGAGGTCAAGTTGTTTATCCCAGTCCTTTAAGGTTTCATTGCAAAATTTCATTAGGAGTGCTTTAATAGTTTGATGACTACGTTCAAGAGAACCATGTAAAGCAGGATGATAGGGGTTGGACAATACCTGTGTGATGTTGAACTCTTCCAGTGTCTTCTTGAAGAGATCACTGGTGAAGTTGGTGCCACAGTCACTTTGAATCTCCCTAGGAAATCCATATTGTGTAAGGATCTTCAATAGTTGTTTCACCACAGTAGCAGCCGTAATGCTCTTTACAGGAACTGCTATGGGGAATCTGGTGGTTGGACACAGATGTTAGTATATAAGCGTTACCAGAACTGGTCCGGGATAAAGGACCAACACAGTCTATGAAAAGGTTCCGAAGGCACCGGGATAGAAATCAAAGGAGCCTTGGGAATCGGGATGTTAGGTTTTCCGGCTATCTGACATGTATGACACTGTTGTACATAAGTTTTTACATCTTTAATCATACCTGGCCATTGTGGTCTTGTCTGATTCCGTGATAGGTTTTATTAAAACCGTAGTGAGAAAGCGCTCCATGGGCCAGGTGTAGAATATCAGGCCGTAGGCTGGTGGGAACTACTAGTTGGTCGACATTAGCCCAATCGTCATCCTCCGTTAGTTTACTGGGTCGGTACCTCCGGTAGAGCAATTGGTTCTCTATGCAGAACCCAGGAATACTGTCAGATTGAGGCTCGGCCTGGAAGAATAATGGTGTTAATGAAGGATCCTCCCTCTGTAACTTACGGAACTCCAACATAGTAAGATTCGGTGGTAGATTCTGATGGTCTTGAGGGACAGCGGTTGCAGTAGAGTCAGCTGGTTGCGGGCGTGTAGCTTGCGCACGGGTTGTCACCAAAACCGGAGGAGAGACTTCATCACTTTCTGGGACCTCTGCTGGAACATACTTCAAGATGGGGTTTCCACTACAGAGTCACATACCTGGGGTTTGTCCATGATGATGAAGTTGGAAAGCTGCAGATCTTCGGCCAAGTCGTTGCCCAGGAGAAGTTGTACCCCTTTCATGGGAAAAGGCTTTTCCCGGATGGCGACTTGGACTTCACCTTGTACGAAAGGGCAATCCAGGTGGACTCTGGTGAGTGGATACGGAGTGGTAGCAGTGAGGTCAGTGATAAGGACCGTCTCCCCGGTGTAGGTGATGTTAGGCACAGGTGATTTCAAAATGATAGACTGAAGAGCAGCTGTGTCTCTCAAGATCTTCACTTTAGAACATCCCTCCGAATCTGTACTGTTGGCAGAGAGAGTTCCTGGGTACAGGTGTTTGCTGAAGAGAGAAAGATCATTAACAGGAACACCAACATTCATCACAGGCTTACCGAACTTAGGAGGAGTCGGTTTGAGTTTAAGAGTATCACTATAGCCTTTGTATTGGGCTTTTCCACATTTATCTATGGTATGTCCAAAGAGCTTGCAATACTTACAATATAATTGAGAGGTTGCTTGATTGCTACTCACTTTGTCATAATCAGACCAAGATTTCCTACAGGAAGATGTGTCAGTTGTCAACCTGTGTATAAGGCTATAGGTGTCAGCCGACTTCGCACATCTGATGTAGTCGGTTTCCTCCTTATCCGCTAATTGAAGACGGATGGGAGCAGGAATATGTCGAAAGAATTCTTTGACTAGAATAAGGTTGACAAGGTCTGAAAATGTAGAAACATGGGCTGCTTCCAGCCATTTCATGAAATATCTTTTCTTAGTATTGGCAAATTCTAAATAGGTGGTGGCACTTGCCTTTAGATACTCACGGAATCTTCATCTGTAGTTTTCGGTGGAGAGAAGGTAGGCGTCTAAAACGGCTTGCTTTAGAGTTTGGTAGTCATTCTCAGACGCTAAGGTACTGAGAGTAACCGCAGCTCTACCTGTGAGATGCACTCTGGGAAGTATAGACCACTGCTCTTCAGGCCAGCTAAGTTTTTTAGCTAGGGCCTCAAAAGTAGTAAAAAACACATCTACCTCTGTCTCAACGAATGGTGGCATTAACTTACTTGCCTGGGAGATGCTAGAGCTTGCTGGAGGACTGGCTGCTCGTTGGCGCTGAGGATAGTGTGTAATTTCCAAGTCGAGTTCTCTTTTAGGGTATTCTAGAGCAGTATCGGCTTTCTTTTTATCGTATTCACGTTGTATCTCCAGATTACGTTCTTTTTACTTCAAGCTAGTCCCTCTCACGCGCACGTTGTAGGGCAACTTGGCATTCCTGTTTCTCTTTATGTCTGGCAGCCTCGCGTTCCTTTAGGGCAGCCTCGTATTCCTTTAGGGCAGCCTCGTGTCCCTTTCGGGCATCCTCGCGTTCCTGTTCTTCCTTCTTTTAGCACCCTCGCGTTCCTTTATCTGGAGAGCTTCTTTCTGTTGTTCACGCTCTACTTTCGCTAGTTCTAATTTTAACTTCATACCTGCCAGAGCATGCCGATCTGCAATAGAATAGTTTTCGTGAGAATCAGAGTCTATAATTCCATCATCTAAGAGGTGGTCCAGGATAAGGTTGTGCAATTCACTTTTGTTGGCTCCAGGGGGAACATCTAGTTGGTACTCATGTGCAAGAGTTTGTAATTCTGTCCTCTTGGCACGAATTAAGTTCCCTACTTCACTTGCTGGATCACTACGAAATGCTGAGAGACAAAACATTTTGAGATAGCAAACAAATGTACAGCGAATATACCTGTGATATTATAAATGTCAGTAACAGGATGACGTGGCAACTGGTGACTATCCTGTGGAAATTCAATCGTTAATGTGAAAACAATTAACGTTAATATTAGATGTTAAGTGATTTAATAATCAAAATTGCAGGAAATCTTGTACCCGGCACTCAATATACGAGAATAAGGGCAAGAAAATCCTACTAAATGAAACTGATAGTTTCAAAAACAAATGAAACTTTGATTGTTTCAAAAGTGAAAGGTTAGTCCAAGAATGTAGGTATACCTTGCCAGGTCTCTATAGGACAGAAGCAAGGGGTTTCCTACTTAACTAGATGATACTTACACAATTAGCGTTCTTTGTGCTCTGAAAAAGAAAGCCAATTCCCTACCTGAGTAAATATCATAATCTCTCACCGACGTATAGGGGTGCGAGAATCAACTGGTGAAGAGAACTGCTGTTGAGGTCCCAACTCAACAGCGTAGTCCGTGCTAGAGGAACTATGGTCCTCTTTATCCTCCTTCGGTCGGATTGCAGAAGATAGAGTACGTGGGCCGAAGACAAACCAAAGTACTAGGGTTACCAAAGTGATGATCTGCCGTAATTGAGAAATATTCTAGGGACGAAAAAGGTGGAATACACGAGTAATAACACCGAGGGATGAACTACTAATTAAGAGAGTGACTGAGGCCTCCAGTCACTACGTAATCCACAGTTATCCAACACTCATAATATGTTACACTCCGAATGCACAAAATACACAGCATCATAAAAATATTAAAATTTATGAAATTATTGAAAAACAACTGTATCAAAGCCAAGTACACTTACCACAAGTTGAAATATTCTAGTATCAGTACCTGAGTGAGGCTCCTAGGACAGGCTCCCATTAATGTGATGGGAAAATGTAGGTATAAGGCAGTCCTCCCAATGGCTGGTGTCAATGCCAATCACATTAGTAAAAATAAAAATAAAAAAGTTGATTGCTTGGCTGTTGCCTCCTGTGGTCAAGTAAAAAGGGAAAAAACACGCAAAACAAATCGTATGAACAATGAAACTTTAATTGACTTTAAACAAATATAAACAGAGATAATCCCTTGTATATATGTATATATATATATATATATATATATATATATATATATATATATATATATATATATATATATATACACAGTGCGAATTAAACATAAATACAAAGACAAAACACAATATAAAATAAAATAATGGTTACGTTATTTTACAACGAACAAGACAAAAATTGAGTTAAAGGTGCTGAAAATATTGACTGGCTGAAAACCTCCACTAATACTCAGAGCATATGCTAGATAGAAGTATCAGCCTTGAGAGGACAGAATATTCTAAAGCCAACTGCTCGTGCACGCTTAGACATAGCCTATGCAGATGGCGCTGAAGTCGAGTGAAGTCGCTGATTCTTCAATGGGAGGAGTGCTGGCTGGAAGTGGTAGTTTGGTGATCGATGAGGGTGGTGCGTCAACAGCGAGGAGGTTTGGAGAGCGAGTGTAGGGTACGTATACCCCTTGTAGAAACGTATTCTATTATATATATACGACTCTTGAATGTAGTATTTTGATGTTATAGACGTACTGAAGTAACATGATGTAGGAAAGAGCAGGTGTCCTGTTTGCGAACTTCTACATGGGTACCATCGAACAAAAGGTCTTAGTCGACATGAACTTAAAACCGGCCATATACTGCAGGTATGTTGACGACATTTTTACACAGGTACCTGATGTCAGACATCTGCAGGAGCTGAAGGAGGCATTTGAGCGGAATTCTGTGTTGCGTTTCACTTACGAGTTGGAGAAGGATGGGAAGCTGCCCTTTCTAGATGTAACAGTCATGGAAAGGAGCGGAGGTTTCCACACTGCAGTCTACACTAAGGAAACAAAAATAGGAATGTGCCTCAATGCCAACAGTGACTGCCCAGACAGGTACAAGAGGAGTGTTGTCAATGCTTACGTCGACCGTGCTCTCAGCCACAGCTCAGGATGAAAGGAAGTCGATGAAGAACTCTGTAGGGTAAGGCAGGTCCTAGTCAACGACAGCTTCTCCAATGGTTTCGTTGAAGACATCATAAAAAGGAATGTGAAATGCCATGCAACTTCTGAAGAGTCAACTAACACAACACCTGTGCCCCCTATTAGACTGTTTTACAGGAACTTCTTTTCACATAAAACCCACAATGGTCTGGTTGTGGGAAGACCCACAACCAGACCATCACCAGCGGTCCTTAATGTTCCTTAATGGTTGTTCCTATTAAGGAACATATAATCTCTTCCCACAATCAGACCATCGCCAGAGAAGTCTTAAAAAAAAACATGGAAGTCATCGATAGATACAGCGATAGCAGGTGGCTTGATATCTGCGAGGCAGTACACATTAAGAAGTCGACACCAACAATCAACAGCCAATTAATGCACAACTATATTCTACCCACTTCAAGACTCCGCACCAATATAGAAGCATCAAGAAATATAGGCCAATAGGCCCTTTGCAGATACTTCCATTCTTCCCTTTAACTTACAAAATATTATACCCATTGTTTCATGTTCTGTCTCATGTTGAAAGTTTGTTTTCACCTCATCCAAAACTGTTGTAACATATCACCTCACCCAAATGCAGGTATAAAATCAAAGCTGTTTAAACTCTGTTTAGTGTTTGCAGGATATAGTTGTGTGTGTGTAAATTAAAGTCTTTGAAAATGTAATAAGTTATTACGAAACGCGTTCAAGTGTCGCGTCAGACTAGAAATAAAAATGAGTTTTGGAGAATTGAGTTTTCATTTACCATCAATAGTGAAAAGAACCATAAGAAATATTGAGAAAATTCATGTTAGAATTATTATTCTTACTTTTTCGGTCATATTTAATAATATATATATATATATATATATATATATATATATAATGTGAACAAGCCTGAATGGTCCCCAGGACTATATGCAACTGAAAACTCACACCCCAGAAGTGACTCGAAACCATACTGCCAGGAGCACTCTGCTGGCGTATAGGATTTGTTCGGTCGTGTTGGTCAAGCGGTTAAGGGATTGGGCATAGTATTTTACCAAATCATTACCATCCACGTGCCGACGGTAGGGTGGTTCAAATAGCTTCGGCTATCACCTCATTTTGTCTGGTCATGATGGTCGAGTGGATTAAGGTGTCCTGTACATACCAGTTGCATTGCTCCTGGCAGTATGGGTTCGAGTCACTTCTGGGGTGTGAGTTTTACTTATATATATATGTCGTACCTAGTAGCCAGAACGCACTTCTCAGCCTACTATGCAAGGCTCGTTTTGCCTAATAGGCCGAGTTTTCCTGAATTAATATATTTTCTCTAATTTTTTTCTTATGAAATGATAAAGCTACCCATTTCATTATGTATGAGGTCAATTTTTTTTTATTGGAGTTAAAAATAACGTAGTTATATGACCAAACCTAACCAACCCTACCTAACCTAACCTATCTTTATAGGTTAGGTTAGGTTAGGTAGCCGAAAAAGTTAGGTTAGGTAGGTTAGGTAGTCGAAAAACAGTTATTTCATGAAAACTTGGCTTATTAGGCAAATCGGGCCTTGCATAGTAGGCTGAGAAGTGCGTTCTGGCTACTAGGTACGACATATATATATATATATATATATATATATATATATATATATATATATATATTGTGACGGGAAAGTGTAGGAGTGTAGATGTTCGACACTCCTCCTAATGGCTGGTGTCAATGGCTATCACATTTACAAAAAAAAAAGAGACTGCTTGGCTGTTGTCTGTGGTTATCTTGAGATCTTGAGATGATTTCGGGGCATTTTTTAGTGTCCCCGCAGCCCGGTCCTCGACCAGGCCTCCACCCCTAGGAAGCAGCCTGTGACAGCTGACTAACACCCAGGTACCTATTTTACTGCTAGGTAACAGGGGCATAGGGTGAAAGAAACTCTGCCCATTGTTTCTCGCCGGCGCCTGGGATCGAACCCAGGACCACAGGATCACAAGTCCAGTGTGCTGTCCGCTCGGCCGACCGGCTCCCAGAGTAGAGTAAGGGAAGTGGTAGAGTAAGGGAAGACACGCAAAACACAGTATGAACAATGAAACTTTAATTAACTGAAAAGCAAATTTAAAAACAAAGACAATCCCTTGGCTATGTACATTGCAAACAAACAAGTCATAAAAATTTAGAACAGGGATAAATTACTCTAGGAATAATATAAAGACAAAATGACATAAACAGGTGCTGAGAATATAGCGCTAGCTGGGAACCTCCACCAATAAACAGGACGTGTATCAGTTGGTTGTTCACAGCTTGAGAGCACAATGATATTCTGACTTCAATGGCTGGTTCAAGCCCAGACATCGACTTAGGTAGAGGGCGCTGAGGTGCAGAGGTACAGGTGTGCAGACGGCGGGTCACCAATCAGAAGCAAGCCTGCTGGAATGGTAGTTTGCTGGTTGACGACGGGCGAGCCGGCATGGAGGGAGTGTGGAGTGGGAGTTTAGGGTACGCTTTGCCTCCTGGTTAAAACGTTTTGTGCTACTGGTAGACGTATCTTGAAGGTAGCATCTTATTCTTGTATATGTGTAAGAAACTTTATGTAGGGAAGAGCAGGCTCAATCTCTCTTGAAAGAGATTATCGTCACAACTCTCCCCTGAAGCCTGCGCTTACGGGTGAAGTTACGTCTTCAGGTGGTAGAGTGATAGGTGGAGCTACCTCTACCTCATAGACTCTGGAAAGGGCGTCTGCTATGATGTTGTCAGAACCCTTTATGTTGAAAATCTCCAGGTTGAAATTCTGCAGATATAAAGCCCATCGGCGAAGTCGCTGATTGTTGAATTGGGCTTGCTGTAAGAAGCGTTGGGGATTGTGGTCCGAGTAGATGGTGGTAGACCGAGCACTTTGTAGGTACGATGCAAAGTGCTGTAAATTCAGAACGATGGAGAGTAGCTCCTTTTCGATAGTGCTGTAATTCTTCTGGTGTGGTTTTAACTTGTAGGTGTAGTAGCTAACAGGTAGAACCTCCTCGCCTCGTTGTTACATCAGGACGCCCCCGATGCCGGTACCACTGGCGTCGACATGGAGGATGAACGGCTTCGTGATATCTGGCGAGGCGAGAATGGGATTAGAACAGAGCAGAGATTTAAGTTGTTCAAAAGCAATGGTTTGCTGAATGGTCCAATGATACCGTTGCTTGGGGCTGGTTAAAGTGATCAATGGTGTCGCTACCGTACTAAAATTCTTCACAAACCTACGGTAGTAGGAGGCAAGGCCAAGGAAGCGCAGGAGCTGCTTCCTGGTGGTAGGCTGTGGGTAATGCTGGATGGCTTGAGTGTGTACGTTTAACGGAGTTAAGCTGCCACTCCCTATCACATGACCAAGATAACGCACTTTACCTTTAGCAAAGGTGGACTTGCCCTAGTTGATGGTGAGGCCGGCTGTCAGGAGCTTGGCAAACAATCGTTGCAGCTGGAGCAGATGTTCGTCCCAGGTGTTAGTTGCTACAACGATATCATCCAAGTAGGCGTAGGTGTTATCTAAGCCATGGATGACGTGGTTGACAGCTAGCTGGAAGGTGGCCGGGGCATTACATAGTCCAAATGGAAGGCGTTCATATCTGTAAAGGCCAAAAGGAGTGGTGAAGGCAGATATTTCCTTAGCTCGCTCTGTCAAACATACTTGATAGTATCCTTTGAGTAAGTCTAGCTTGGACAAATACCGAGCATTACCAATGGCGTCAAGGATGTTATCTATTCTAGGTAATGGGTAAGCATCCTTGACAGTCACAAGATTCAATTTCCAGTAATCGGTACACAACCTCACTTTACCTTGCGGTTTCAGCACCAAGATGCAGGGTGAGACCCAAAGGGACTCACAAGGGGTGGCCAGCCCATGATCCAGGAGGTACTGTTCTTCAGCACGCATAACTTCCTTTTTGCTCGGGCTGATTCGGTAGAAAGGTTGAGGAATCGGACGGGTGTCAGGGAGTAGCTGGATGTCGTGCTGAACCACATTACACTCCTATGGATCATCGCTGAACAACTTCTGATGTTCCTTGAAGATTCTGATGAGAGGAGCACTATTACTGTCCTGCAAATAGGTATGAAGATCAGTTAGGATTTCCGAGTTGGAAGGCACTGACTCAGTGTTAGTGCTTTCGGGAGGAGAAGCAGGGAAGGTCTCACTGTGGAGGTATGGACCTTTAAATGTGTATAATGATACCAATACAGTGGGGGAGTACCTTGATACTGCTTCAGGAGGTTGACGTGGCACAACTGGGCCGCCTATCTGAAGTCTCATGAACGTAGTTTTGGTAGTTTCTGCCCTCCTTGATGCGGTAGGGTCCTGAAAACTTGTTTTGCAATGGAGAACCTTGGATAGGAAAGTATGCCAACACGAAGTCTCCTGGTTTAAATTTCCTTAATTTGCTGCGTTGGTCAAAATGAGTCTTCATCCTCTCCTGAGCTTTCAATAGATTGTCATTAGCAAATTTACGTACTCTCTCTAGAATGTGTTTTAAGGTTTGAAGAAACTGGGGCACATTCTGAGGGTCACTGAAGGTGGCATTACGTAGAGTCTTTAAATGATTTAAGAGGAGTACGGCACTTACGTCCGTAGAGCATCTCATAAGGAGATACTCCTAGAGACTCATTGGGGGGACTTCTAAAAATGCACATAATGAGATCAAGTTGTTTATCCCAGTCCTTCAACGTTTCATTGCAAAATTTCTTTAGGAGTGCTTTAAAAGTCTGATGACTACGTTCAAGAGAACCCTGTGAAGCAGGATGATTGGGGCTGGACAATACCTGTGTGATGTTGAACTCTTCCAGTGTCTTCTTGAAGAGATCACTGGTGAAGTTCGTGCCACATTCACTTTGAACCTCTCTTGGAAATCCATACTGGGTGAAGATCTTCAATAGTTGTTTCACCACAGTAGCAGCCGTAATGTTCTTTACTGGAACTGCTATGGGGAATCTGGTGGTAGGACACAGGATAGTTAGTATATAGGCGTTGCCAGAACTGGTCCGGGGTAAAGGAGCAACACAGTCTATGATGAGTCTGTGGAAAGGTTCCGCAGGCACTGGGATAGGATTCAACGGTGCCTTAGGAATAGTGATGTTAGGTTTACCTGCCATCTGACATGTATGACACTGTTGCACATAACTTTTGACGTCCTTAACCATACCTGGCCAGTAGTAGTCTTGTCTGATTCCGTGGTAGGTTTTGTTAAAACCATAGTAAGAAAGCGCTCCGTGGGCCAAGTGTAGAATATCTAGCCGTATGCTGGTGGGAATCACTAGTTGTTCGACATTTGCCCAATCGTCGTCCTCCTTCAGCTTACTGGGTCTGTACCTGCAGTAGAGCAACTGATTCTCTAGGAAGAACCCAGGGATACTGTCAGGTTGAGTCTCAGCCTGGAAGAATAATAGTGTTAATGATGGATCCTCCCTCTGTAACTTACGGAACTCCAAACTAGTAAGATTCGGTGGTAGATTCTGAGGGTCTTGAGGGACAGCGGTTGCAGTAGAGTCAGCTGGCTGTGGTCGTGCAGCTTGTGCACGGATGGTCACCAAAACCGGAGAAACTTCATCACTTTCTTGGACCTCTGCTGGAACATACTCAAAGATGGGACTATCCATTACAGAGGTACACACCTGGGGTTTGTCCATGATGATCAGGTTGGACGGTTGCAGATCTTCTGCCAAGTCGTTGCCTAGGAGAAGTTGCACTCCAGGCATGGGAAAAGGCTTTTCCCTTTTGGCGACTTGGACTTCTCCGGTCACGAAAGGACAATCCAAGTGGACTCTGGCGAGTGGATACGAAGTGTTAGCAGTGAGGTCAGTGATAAGGACGGTTTCCCCGGTGTAGGTGATGTTAGGCACAGCTGATTTCAATATTATGGACTGAAGAGCTGCTGTATCCCCCAAGATCTTCAATTTGAAACGTCCCTCCGAACCTGTACCAATGGTAGAGACAGTTCCAGGATACAGGTGTTTACTGAAGAGAGAAAGATCATTAACAGGAACACCAACATTCATCACAGGCTTACCGGACTTAGGAGGAGTCGGTTTGGGTTTAGTAGTTTCACTGCCTTTGTATTGAGCCTTCCCACATATATCTATAGTATGTCCATAGAGATTGCAATACTTACAATACAATTGAGAGCTCGCTTGATCGGCACTCACTTTATCATAACTATACCAAGACTTCTTACTGGAAGGTGGTTTTGGTGTAAGCCGGTGGATGAGGCTGTAGGTGTCAGCCAACTTCGCACATCTGATGTAGTTGGTTTCTTCTTTATCTGCTAGATATAAACGGACCGAAGGGGGAACACGTCTCAAGAATTCCTCAACTAGCATGAGGTTGACAAGTTCTGAAAATGTAGAGACATGTGCTGCTTCCAGCGATTTCATGAAATATCTTTTCTATGTATTGGCAAATTCTAGAAAGGTGGTGGTACTTGCCTTTAGATAATCATGGAATTTTCGTCTGTAGCTTTCTGGGGAAGAGAAGGTAGGCGTCCAAAACTTCTTGCTTCAGGGTCTGGTAGTCATTCTCAGACTCTAAGGTACTGAGAGTAACTGCAGCTCTACCTGTGAGATGCACGCTGAGAAGGGTGGACCATTGATCTGCAGGTAAGCTAAGTTTTTTAGCTAGGGTCTCAAAAGTGGTGAAAAATACATCGATCTGTCTCAACGAATGGTGGCATTAACTTACTTACATGGGAGACATTGAAACTTACGGGAAGACTAGCTGTAGCTTGTTGCCGCTGAGTGTGGTGTGTAGTTTCCAACGCGAGTTCTTGTTGACGACATGCTATAGCCATATCGGCTTGCTTCTTATCATGCTCGCGTTGCATCTCCAGGTGACGTTGTCTTGCTTCAAGCTGTACTCGCTCACGCTCTTGGAGTAGGGCCGTCTTTTCTTTCTTTAGGGCCATCTCGCGTTCCTTTAGGGCCACCTCACGTTCTTGTTCCTTTATGGCCGCTTCTTCTTTCCTTATGGCCGCCTCTCTTTCCCTCATTTGTAGAGCTTCTTTTTGTTGTTCCCGCTCGAGCTTTGTAAGTTCGAGCTTTAGTTTCATAGTTGTCAGAGCATGTCTATCTGCAATAGAATAATTTTCGTGAGTTTCAGAGTCAATCTTCCCTTCATCTAAGAGGTGATCCAATATTAAATTGTGCAAGTCATTTTTGTTGGCTCCTTGGGGAACATCTAGTTGATACTCGTGTGCAGGAGTTTGTAATTCGGTCTTCTTGGCACGACATAAGTTCCCTATTTCACCTGCTGGATCGTTACGAAAAGCTTGGAGACGAAACATGGTCAAAAATAGCAAATAAATGTACAACGTATATACTTGTGATATGGAGGTGTCAGTTACAGGATAACGTGGCAACTAGTAACTATCCTGTGGAATTTTAATCGTTAACAATTAACATTAATTTTAGTAGGGTAAATGATTAGTCAATCAAAAGCGCAGGAAATCTTGTACCCGGTACTCAATGTAAGAGAATAAGGGCAAGAAAATCCTACTAAATAAATGAAACCGATAGTTTCTAAAACAAATGAAGCATTTAATTGTTTCAAAAGTAAATAAGGTAGTCCAAGAATGTAGGCATACCTTGCTGAGTCTCTATAGAACAGAAGCAAGGGTTTTCCCACTAAATGAAATATGATACTTACAGAATTAGCAAACTTTGTGCTCTGAAAAAAGAAAGCTAATTCCCTACCTAAGTAAATATCATCATCTCTGACCGACGTGTAGGGGTGCGAGTGTCAACTGGTGACGAGAACTGCTGATGAGGTCCCAACTCAACAACTTAGTCCGTGCTAGAGGAACTATGGCCCTCTGTATCCGCCTTCGGTCAGATTGCAGAAGATAGGGTACTTTGACCCAAAGACAAACCAAAGTACCAGGGTACCAAAATGATGATCTGTCTGAGATTGAGAAATATCCTAGGGACAAAAGGTGGAAAACACGAGTTATAACACGGAGGAATTGATGACCAATTAAGAGAATGACTGAGGCCTCCAGTCACCACGTAATCCAAAGTTATCCAACACTCACAATATGCTACTCTCGGAATGCACAATACACACAGCACCATATAAATATTAAAAGTAATGAAAATATTGAAAAGCAACTGTATCAAAGCCAAGTACTCTTACCACAAATTGATGTTCTGGTACTAGTACCTGAGTGAAGCTCCTAGGACAGGCCCCCATTAAATATGACGGGAATGTGTAGGAGTATAGATGTTCGGCAGTCCTCCTAATGGCTGGTGTCAATGTCTAGTCACATTTACAAAAAAAAGATAGACTGCTTGGTTGTTGTCTGTGGTAAATTAAGGGAAGATACGCAAAACACATAGTATGAACAAAGAAACTTTAATTAATATTGAAAACAAATTATGAACAAAAAGAATCCCTTGGCTATGTACAGTGCAAACAAACAAGTCAAAAAATATAACATAAAAATTAAGAACAGAAATGACGTTAATCTATAATATAAAGACAGAAAAGTGATTAAACAGGTGCTGAGAATAAAGCGCTAGCTGAGAAACATCCACCTGATAGACAGAGCGTATATCAGTTAGTTGTTCACAGTTTGAGAGCACAAGATATTCTAACTTCAATGACTGGTTCAAGCCCAGACATCGACTAAGTAGAGGGCGCTGAGGTGCAGAGGTGCAGGTGTGCAGTCGGCGGGTCACTAATCACAAGCAGGCAGGCAGGGAATGGTAGTTTGCTGGTTGACGGAGCCGGCGTGGAGGGAGTGTGGAGTAGGGGGGAGTTTTGGGTACGTTTGCCTCCTGGTCAAAACGTTTTGTGCTACTGGTAGACGTATCTTGAAGGTAGCATCTTATTGTTGTATATATATAAATAACTTTATGTAGAGAAGAGCAGGCTCAATCTCTCTTGAAAGAGACTATCGTCACAATATATATATATATATATATATATATATATATATATATATATATATATATATATATATATATATATATATATATATAAATATATATATATATATATATATATATATATATATATATATATATATATATATATATATATATATATATATATAACTGAAAACTCACACCCCAGAAGTGACTCGAACCCATACTCCCACAACTGGTATGTACAGGGAGGCCTTAATCCGCTTGACCATCACGACCGGACATAAGGAAGTGATAGCCGAGGCTATATGAACCACTTCCCCGCCGGCACTCGGATGGTAATCTTGGGCATAGCATTTTATCAAATCACCTCATTCTTTGGGGCACACGTGAGGAACACAAATGCAAACAAGCCTGAATGGTCCCCAGGACTATATACAACTGAAAACTCACACCCCAGAAGTGACTCGAACCCATACTCCCACAACTGGTATGTACAGGGACGCCTTAATCCGCTTGACCATCACGACCGGACATAAGGAAGTGATAGCCGAGGCTATATGAACCACTTCCCCGCCGGCACTCGGATGGTAATCTTGGGCATAGCATTTTATCAAATCACCTCATTCTTTGGGGCACACGTGAGGAACACAAATGCAAACAAGCCTGAATGGTCCCCAGGACTATATACAACTGAAAACTCACACCCCAGAAGTGACTCGAACCCATACTCCCACAACTGGTATGTACAGGGACGCCTTAATCCGCTTGACCATCACGACCGGACATAAGGAAGTGATAGCCGAGGCTATATGAACCACTTCCCCGCCGGCACTCGGATGGTAATCTTGGGCATAGCATTTTATCAAATCACCTCATTCTTTGGGGCACACGTGAGGAACACAAATGCAAACAAGCCTGAATGGTCCCCAGGACTATATATATATATATATATATATATATATATATATATATATATATATATATATATATATATATATATATATATATATATATATATATATATATATATATATATATATATATATATATATATATATATAACTGAAAACTCACACCCCAGAAGTGACTCGAACCCATACTCCCAGAAGCAACGCAACTGGTATGTACAAGACGCCTTAATCCACTTGACCATCACGACCGGACAAAATGAGGTGATAGCCTAAGCTATTTGAACCACCCCACCGCCGGCACTCGGATAGTAATCTTGGGCATAGCATTTTACCAAATCACCTCATTCTTTGGGGCACATGTGAGGAACACAAATGCGAACAAGCCTGAATGGTCCCCAGGACAATATGCAACTGAAAACTCACACCCCAGAAGTGACTCGAACCCATACTCCCAGAAGCAACGCAACTGGTATGTACAAGACGCCTTAATCCACTTGACCATCACGACCGGACAAAATGAGGTGATAGCCTAAGCTATTTGAACCACCCCACCGCCAGCACTCGGATAGTAATCTTGGGCATAGCATTTTACCAAATCACCTCATTCTTTGGGGCACATGTGAGGAACACAAATGCGAACAAGCCTGAATGGTCCCCAGGACAATATGCAACTGAAAACTCACACCCCAGAAGTGACTCGAACCCATACTCCCAGAAGCAACGCAACTGGTATGTACAAGACGCCTTAATCCACTTGACCATCACGACCGGACAAAATGAGGTGATAGCCTAAGCTATTTGAACCACCCCACCGCCGGCACTCGGACAGTAATCTTGGGCATAGCATTTTACCAAATCACCTCATTCTTTGGGGCACAGGTGAGGAACACAAATGCGAACAAGCCTGAATGGTCCCCAGGACAATATGCAACTGAAAACTCACACCCCAGAAGTGACTCGAACCCATACTCCCAGAAGCAACGCAACTGGTATGTACAAGACGCCTTAATCCACTTGACCATCACGACCGGACAAAATGAGGTGATAGCCTAAGCTATTTGAACCACCCCACCGCCGGCACTCGGATAGTAATCTTGGGCATAGCATTTTACCAAATCACCTCATTCTTTGGGGCACATGTGAGGAACACAAATGCGAACAAGCCTGAATGGTCCCCAGGACAATATGCAACTGAAAACTCACACCCCAGAAGTGACTCGAACCCATACTCCCAGAAGCAACGCAACTGGTATGTACAAGACGCCTTAATCCACTTGACCATCACGACCGGACAAAATGAGGTGATAGCCTAAGCTATTTGAACCACCCCACCGCCGGCACTCGGATAGTAATCTTGGGCATAGCATTTTACCAAATCACCTCATTCTTTGGGGCACAGGTGAGGAACACAAATGCGAACAAGCCTGAATGGTCCCCAGGACAATATGCAACTGAAAACTCACACCCCAGAAGTGACTCGAACCCATACTCCCAGAAGCAACGCAACTGGTATGTACAAGACGCCTTAATCCACTTGACCATCACGACCGGACAAAATGAGGTGATAGCCTAAGCTATTTGAACCACCCCACCGCCGGCACTCGGATAGTAATCTTGGGCATAGCATTTTACCAAATCACCTCATTCTTTGGGGCACATGTGAGGAACACAAATGCGAACAAGCCTGAATGGTCCCCAGGACAATATGCAACTGAAAACTCACACCCCAGAAGTGACTCGAACCCATACTCCCAGAAGCAACGCAACTGGTATGTACAAGACGCCTTAATCCACTTGACCATCACGACCGGACAAAATGAGGTGATAGCCTAAGCTATTTGAACCACCCCACCGCCGGCACTCGGATAGTAATCTTGGGCATAGCATTTTACCAAATCACCTCATTCTTTGGGGCACATGTGAGGAACACAAATGCGAACAAGCCTGAATGGTCCCCAGGACAATATGCAACTGAAAACTCACACCCCAGAAGTGACTCGAACCCATACTCCCAGAAGCAACGCAACTGGTATGTACAAGACGCCTTAATCCACTTGACCATCACGACCGGACAAAATGAGGTGATAGCCTAAGCTATTTGAACCACCCCACCGCCGGCACTCGGATAGTAATCTTGGGCATAGCATTTTACCAAATCACCTCATCAAATCACCTCACAAATCACCTAGTTTTCAGTTGCATATTGTCCTGGGGACCATTCAGGCTTGTTCGCATCTGTGTTCCTCACATGTGCCCCAAAGAATGAGGTGATTTGGTAAAATGCTATGCCCAAGATTACTATCCGAGTGCCGGCGGTGGGGTGGTTCAAATAGCTTAGGCTATCACCTCATTTTGTCCGGTCGTGATGGTAAAGTGGATTAAGGCGTCTTGTACATACCAGTTGCGTTGCTTCTGGGAGTATGGGTTCGAGTCACTTCTGGGGTGTGAGTTTTCAGTTGCATATTGTCCTGGGGACCATTCAGGCTTGTTCGCATATATATATATATATATATATATATATATATATATATATATATATATATATATATATATATATATATATATATATATATATATATATATATATATATATATATATATATATATATATATATATATATATATATATAAACTGACCAGACTGACTGCTCAGTCTGGTGTTGACAAAGGCTTTAACAAGCCGAAACGTTCACCTCATTTCATATTTCTCTGTGGATTTTCCGCATAAAATGATCAGTGTTTTGTGATCGTCAATTGCATATATATATATATATATATATATATATATATATATATATATATATATATATATATATATATATATATATATATATATATGTCGTACCTAGTAGCCAGAACGCACTTCTCGCCCTACTATGCAAGGCCCGATTTGCCTAATAAGCCAACTTTTCCTGAAGAAATATATTTTCTCTAATTTTTTTCTTATGAAATGATTAAGCTACCCATTTCATTATGTATGAGGTCAATTTTTTTTTATTGGAGTTAAAATTATCGTAGATATATGACCGAACCTAACCAACCCTACCTAACCTAACCTAACCTATCTTTATAGGTTAGGTTAGGTTAGGTAGCCGAAAAAGTTAGGTTAGGTTAGGTTAGGTAGGTTAGGTAGTCGAAAAAAAATTAATTCATGAAAACTTGGCTTATTAGGCAAATCGGGCCTTGCATAGTAGGCAGAGAAGTGCGTTCTGGCTACTAGGTACGACATATATATATATATATATATATATATATATATATATATATATATATATATATATATATATATATATATATATATATATATATATATATATGTCGTACCTAATAGCCAGAACGCACTTCTCAGCCTACTATTCAAGGCCCGATTTGCCTAATAAGCCAAGTTTTCATGAATTAATGTTTTTTTTTCTACCTAACCTACCTAACCTAACCTAACCTAGCTTTTTTTGGCTACCTAACCTAACCTTACCTATAAATATAGGTTAGGTTAGGTTAGGTAGGGTTGGTTAGGTTCGGTCATATATCTACGTTAATTTTAACTCCAATAAAAAAAAATTGACCTCATACATAGAGAAAAGGGTAGCTTTATCATTTCATAAGAAAAAAATTATAGTAAATATATTAATTCAGGAAAACTTGGCTTATTAGGCAAATCGGGCCTTGAATAGTAGGCTGAGAAGTGAGTTCTGGCTACTAGGTACGACATATATATATATATATATATATATATATATATATATATATATATATATATATGTTGTACCTAGTAGCCAGAATGCACTTTTTGGCCTACTATGTAAGGCCCGATTTGCCTAATAAGCCAAGTTTTCCTGAATTATTATATTTGTTCTAATTGTTTTCTCATGAAATGATAAAGCTACCCATTTCATTATGTATGAGGTCATTTATTTTTATTGGAGTTAAAATTAACATAGATATATGACCGAACCTAACCAACCCTACCTAACCTAACATAACCTATCTTTATAGGTTAGGTTAGGTTAGGTAGCCGAAAAAGTTAAGTTAGGTTAGGTTAGGTAGTCGAAAAACAATTAATTCATGGAAACTTGGCTTATTAGGCAAATCGGGCCTTGCATAGTAGGCTGAGAAGTGCATTCTGGCTATTAAGTACGACATATGTTTATATATATATATATATATATATATATATATATATATATATATATATATATATATATATATATATATATATATATATATATATATATATATTGGTGTATACTGGCAGCAGGTTTTCTTTCAAACATGTTTCATTGAATATGACCACATAATCTGTATTTATTATTTTCTGGTTTAGGGCTTCTATCCCGCTAACTATTTTCTTAGCATCAGGGCTTAGCTGGAACTTAGCATCAGGGCTTCTGGGCTTAGCACAGAAGCCTTCCAGCAACTGGCATAACAGGTACGCCTTAACCCACTCCACCACCTGCTCAGACCCTTAAAAGAGATGGTAATTTCGGAGTATTTATACACACCAAAGACCACCATCTCCCAAGAGCACTATAGCAAGTGAGGGGTCATTTTTACGTTTTTAGACACAGTGTTCTCCCATATTAACAGGGATTTGATGAAAAACGTAAAAATGACCCCTCACTTGCTCTAGTGCTCTTGGGAGATGGTGGTCTTTGGTGTGTATAAATACTCCGAAATTACCATCTCTTTTAAGGGTCTGAGCAGGTGGTGGAGTGGGTTAAGGCGTACTTGTTATGCCAGTTGCTGGAAGGCTTCTGTGCTGGCTAGGGTTCGAGTCTCCTGGTGGGAAAGTGTTCTAAAGTTGTATAACTTCACTCTCGTGTTTAGGAGAGTTGTGCCTCAAGCATAGACACAGTGTTCTCCCATATTAACAGGGACTTGATGAAAAACGTAAAAATGACCCCTCACTTGCTCTTGGGAGATGGTGGTCTTTGGAGTGTATAAATACTCCGAAATTACCATCTCTTTTAAGGGTCTGAGCAGGTGGTGGAGTGGGTTAAGGCGTACCTGTTATGCCAGTTGCTGGAAGGCTTCTGTGCTGGCTAGGGTTCGAGTCTCCTGGTGGGAAAGTGTTCTAAAGTTCTATAACTTCACTCTCGTGTTTAGGAGAGATGTGCCTCAAGCATATATATATATATATATATATATATATATATATATATATATATATATATATATATATATATATATATATACATATATGTCGTCCCAGAACGCACTTCTCGGCCTACTATGCACAGCCCAATTTGCCTAATAGGCCGAGTGATTTTCTTTATTTTCAATAAATTTTTTCCAGTTAGTTTATTGGAATTATTAATGTTATTTTATATTAAGAACATAATTTATTCACTTAGTTGTGTTAGTTTAGGTTAGGTTAAGATAGGTTAGGTTAGGTTAGGTTAGGTAGGGTTGGTTAGGTTCGGTCATATATCTACGTTAGATTTCTACGTTATTTAGATATACCTACGTTAGATCTTGTCAATAAATCGATCTGCATCAGCTCTTTGAGAATGAGGTAATCTGTATGCGGGTACATAAATTGGTCGAGTACCTGGTTCAAGAGGAATTTTGAGAGTGATGAGACATGTCAATCCAAGTTATTCTCCTGTCAGCGCAACAGCAGTACAGTGATTGTTGAGGATGGTCACCAACTAAGCTTGGGCATTTGATAAGTCAGTGAGACTAAGATGCTCAGGGGAGACCGCTAACTTACTTCGATTTGTTGTATGAGAGAGTGCATGTACCTCTTGTTCAGTAGCGGGCCTCATTCACTTCTCGCACCGGTAACGAATAACGGGAAACGTCCAAACTATGTGTGCCTGACTTGAGGTGAATCTTGGCTAGGTAACCTTTGCAACATAAACAGCAGTAGTGTCGTTCTGTATCTGATGTAAGGACGGTTCTATGTAGGTACCTTTTATTTGACATGTGTCATTGTCTGCTAATACGTGATCTAGGTAAGGTGCACCAGGAATTTTTACAATAACCTTTGTTAATGCGTGAGAATGTAGGACTGTGCCTTGGTGTAGGATACCTATGACTTGCTTGATGTTAGACTTCAGGAAAGTAAGGTAATGAACAATTGCTGGGGCCCCTTGCAAAGATTCGTTGACCTCACCGACCTGTGAAACTGTGTGATTGTGTGCTGGACTGGTGTCACTATCAGTAAGTGACTGAGTGACGGCTTTGTTTGAGTGTGACTGGTAAAGCGTATCCTGGTCACTCCTGGCTTTTATGTAACTGATATAGTTCCTATGGTTGGTGAACACGTGTCCCATAACGGACACATCACAAAGAGGCCCTACTGTGTCACCATTTTTTGTTTCCCAATGGTAAGCGACGATAGTAATTATATAGACTCTCGTAGTGTTCAGTCCTACTAAGATGTCTTCTGAGAACCGAATATTATCTACTAGTAAACATGTCATGACGATTGATATGTCAACAACTATCAACTCCATATCAGCTTTATCCAAGACTGTAGTCATTCCTCCAGAAACTCGATTAAGGTTGGGGTCAGATGGTGGGCGCACAAATCTGTTGTATATTTCATGGAATGCGGCTTGTTTGATGATGTTGACTCTAGCTACTGTGTCTAGGAAAATTTTAACTTGTCGACCCTTTAGAGTGGCTGAAATCAGAGGTCCTTCTGTGTATTTGTTAGGTATGCTATTATGAGACTGCTGTGGTCGACGTGGTGTCTGGAGCACATGACTGTGTGTACTTTCAGCGCGTAGGTGGTGTATTATATCCTCAGCTAATACATTAAACCTGCTATTGGTAGGCATTGAGTATGCAGGGAAGTCGTCTCACTTCCCTAGGGAGCCGGTCGGCCGGAGCCGGCCTAGCCGGTCGGCTAGGGAGCCGGTCGGCCGAGCGGACAGCACGCTGGACTTGTGATCCTGTGGTCCTGGGTTCGATCCCAGGCGCCGGCGAGAAACATTGGGCAGAGTTTCTTTCACCCTATGCCCCTGTTACCTAGCAGTAAAATAGGTACGTGGGTGTTAGTCAGCTATCACGGGCTGCTTCCTGGGGGTGGAGGCCTGGTCGAGGACCGGGCCGCGGGGACACTAAAAAGCCCCGAAATCATCTCAAGATAACCTCAAGATAACCAAGATAACCCTACGTCATGCTGTTTACGAAGGCAGCAATTCATTCCCCCCTGATTGGGAGTCAGAGGTCTGGTCTGGGTGTCCGTAGGTCTAGTCTGCGTTATTCATGAAGGCTGTAGTACCGTTTGCCATCTGCGAGTCTCAGTGTCCGTCTGTGTTGTGACTGTCAGTTGTCACGAACCTAACGTGAGCAGTACGTCGGGACTCAGGAGCACTTGCAGGACTCGGTCGGCTCTGGGTAGGGGTTGCAGCATGGGTTATGGGCAGGAGGAGCATGGTTATAGCGGTTAGCTTGGTTAGGAGTTGGACTATAGCGGTTAGCTTAGTTAGTACCACGGTGAGCTCAACAGTCAGCAGTGTTATGGCCAGGCAGCTGGTAGTAGGTGCAGAATAGTGCATGAGCAGCTCGGCATTCTGACGTGCCATGACCAGGTCTACGGCGAAATGTGCAATATGGACGGCTGTGAGAGTTAGTATGGCCTGTATTGTTATGTCTGGCATGCGCTTGGAAACGGGTGTTGTTTGAGGTGAATTCTGCCTTACGGTGGCCTGATTTGCCAAAGTTAAGCACTGGCGTTCGTGGGTGTGGAAGATACTGAGAACAGCTAGTCCCGGAGTGTGGCCTTGGGCCATATGAGGGTGGAGGAGACCTAGCATGAGTCTGAACGTTACTAGGGGAAGAATGCATGACAACGTTGACAGGGTTATGGGGGCTGTTTGCACTGGAAATGGCAGAGTGCTACACAGAGACCCAGTTCTTTAGCCTTTCTGTGGAATGTACCATTTCATCCATTAATTCCCAAATAGTGTTGGTTTTACCAAAGCTCTTAGCTTCTATGTTCTTCAGTATCGCCTCTGGGGCATGGCGCTGCATGGCACCAAACATCAGTATCCTACACACATTGTATATGGTGAGGTTTCCCCAGCATCTCATCTAGAACCCACCAAAGCTGGAACGAACGAAAAAACATCGCTATGTAGCTTATCTAGTCGTCTGACGAAAGCGTTGTGTGTCTCATAAGGACTCATTACTACATTAGCTATTTGGCGAGCAATGCCAAAGGAGTCACGATCGCCAGCTGAGGAATATCTCTTACACTAGAATTTTTTTAAGTCATTTCATTTCATAATTTTCTTTAAGTCGAATGATTCTGACACGAGATATGCATCTCAGAATTATAGTCAAGGGTGGACGTCGCCATACTGATATAGTCTGCATCTGTAACCCTTGCCTTGCTTGCTTCTAAACTAGAGAACCAAGATTCCAGGAGGGCTGGATCTTTTCCACTAAATGGGTGTATGTCAACAGACTGGGTAAGAACCGTTACAGTTAGTTAGGACTTGAGTTAGGACCCGTTACATTTGAGGAGAGAGTCGTGTTTGATACTGAGTCTCTGATGGCTGAAGAGGAAATAGAATCGAAGCCACCGTGAGACGAGGGCAATGGAGTATTTTCAGGCAACTCACTGGCTAACAACTTTAAATTACTCTCAGAAAGTGAGCGAGATGTTGGAAATAACCAACATTTAACCCTCTTTTATTTGCTAACAATAGCATTTACTAACATTACTAATTCGTAAAATTAACCAAATTAATGTTTTTCTATTGTAACGTAATTTTAGTCAAATCCTTCCTAGTCTCCATGTTGCTGTGGAGTTGCGTCAGGCTGAAACATGAAATATTCCACATATTATTGGAATTCTACCGAGTCCAGTTATTTTCTTTCCCTTTCTAAAGATAATTTCTTTGAAAGAGTTTGCTTATTTCGCGTATTACTGCTTACTGAACTCGTTCATGTAATCAGATTGATTACTCCTGTAGATATTATTTCGATGTAAAATAAGTCTACACTAAACCTATCTCGTTTATTTATCGCAGTCATAATTAATTAAAAAAGTTGCCTTACGAGAAATAGTATTATGATATAGCATATTTATTTATGACATTAATATTTGTCATAACTCCTTACTTCCCTAATTAATTACAAATAAGTAAATTACTTTATGCTCGGGATTCCAACAGAGCGTACTGCGCAAGCGTATCACGGCGAGGGAGAAGGAAACAAAGAGAGACGCCATTAACAGCGTGTTCAAGAGCTTCAGCCACACTGCTGATAAGAAGTTGTTTAGGAGCGCGTAATACCGGCCCATAATTCGACAGTCTGCAGCATCAGATGTCAGGGATCGAGAGTGACTCCAACAACTACTAGACACCAGTAGAATAGGAGATGCCACATAGAGCCATCTATGTAAGGAGATCAGATAAGAAATCAGAAGCGGGGAGCCACATAGTGCCACTCCATATTAGGTCACCCAAGGTGTGAGTGGTAGCAGTCGAAAAAACAGTGAAGATAGGTATCTATTATGCGCCACTATGATCATGTTCATTTATACAGTAAAGTATGACAATATATTTAAGTAAAAATGAATTTATTTGTATAATAAACACTCGTGGGTGAGTGCCAGTTATGTCCCCCACATTCCTTAATGGGGTAGGTGTAAAACAGGTTCCTCCCGGTGAAGGTGGTCGCCCGTACCCTTCCTCGCACCTAATGGCCTTGACTTTACCGTAACAGAGTTCCACACCCAGCGGAGGTCGAGTGGGTCTTATACAGGGGTATTAAATTATAAATCTCCCCCAGGGGTTAAAAAAAATCAAAGAATTTATTAATGTTTTATTAGGTAAAAATCACAAATGAAGTATAAGAAGTTAATTATGACCCCTATCCCTCTCCCCCCTCCACCTCCCCTTCCTCATCTGAGTAGAATTCTGACGTCTCCCCATCCGTGGTGAGTGGGGGGAGGTCTTGACCCCCTCCCCCCTCTCTTGGGGGAGTGGGGTGAGTTGGCTGGTTGCCTTTTGTACGACTTTCCTTCTGACTCTCATCTGAAGTGTTCTGGAAAGAGATGGGGAAAATAATTTATAGGACTATATCTTTTATTTGAAAAATATTCTATTTCCTCTAAGAACTGCTAGTACATACCTCTCCCCCTGCAGGAGTGACCTTGTGTCCTCTACAGCAGGCATCATCAATTAGGCTACGTAACAGCATCTTGTTTGGGGCAGACCTTCCACGTAGAATTACTACTCTACAAATGTGAACAGGTCCTAAGAATTGCACTGAAAAAAAAGAAGAGGTAAAATAGAGGTTGTGTATACTTTCTATTGTGGGAAAAAAAATAAATCTTTACCAGAAAGTGAGGGTAATACTAACCAGGCCCTTCAAGGACTTCAATCTTCCCTGCGTGTGTTTCTGGGGAGACGCCTCCCATTTGTAGGATGAGGGGGTTGGGGGTCTTCTAGGGAGGTTGTGGGGTGAGAGGGGTTTTATATGGGGGTAATCCCCCTGTTAGGTGGGTTGCCTAGCTAACAAAAATATTCTCTACACCACCTATAAGAACCAACCCTTACTCCTCTACAAAATGTCCTAACACAGTGATGTTTCATAGGAAAATATCGTCTTGCATAAGCGAGGGCTCGTTTATCATTTAATTTTAAACTAACGCTTGAAAATACATTATGTAAGTAATGTACTGTTGAAGGCAACCCCAGGTGACTCACCCTATGGACGAACATTACGCAATACAGTCCACAAGCAAGGGTAAAATCACTCTGGAGTCTGTAGCACATTCCAAACACCTTTGTTATTGTGTTAGTTTTAATAAATCCTTGAAAATAATGTCCATAAGTAACCGCCGACATTGCATAACTATCGAAAAAAAACATTCGATGTTTAACTTTATCAACATAAATAGCTACCCAATGTCCCATAGTTAATCTGCTATGTGATGGTAAAATATTAGTTATGAGAACAATAGGTTTTCTTGATGAGATATTTAAATGTTCTATTTCATCAGCATTATAACAACCTAGGTAGAGTGCTCGATCCCCTAGATTATTTTTTAAATTAATATTTATATCATTACAATTCATTATGTTTTTAAGCTCGCACGTCACACAGAACAGTTCTCTGCCCGTCGATGGATAGTACCCCGGTCGTTTCCCCAAACAGTAAAACCAGCCTGTTATATGTAACACCGCCACCAAATTCAAGCTCCATACGCAAGTTGCCAGATTTCTCCACAGGGAGGGAATCCTTTGTTTGAATGGTGGTTAAGTCAAAGGCGAATATCGATCTTCCCTTATTAAAAGTGTCATAGGCTAGAAGTGAATCACGCTCTAAGCCTAATGTCTTCAAAGTTTCGTAATAAAGGCGGGCATAATGATTGTCGAAATCACCACCAATTCGGTAAATTGCGTTATTGTTCAAATACATGGCAATATTTTTCAGTTTTGCATTTTCAAAATATAATCCATTACCTTGGTGAAGGCCAGCGAAATAATTCATTGGCACAATTACCATGAATATCTTGTGAGGAATTACTTGCGCCCAAGGCTGATCAATTAAGAGACTAGTTTGATTCCCTGCTAGGACATATGTTTTAGAAATGGTTTTATTGAAAGTATAGCTTATGGGGTCAGGGGATACTAACAGTGAGCTGTTTAAGGCTAGGTAAGCACTTGGGTAGGGGAACACTCGTGTTACCCACAACTTAGCATAATCCATATGCAGCCGATACTTAGAGCCATCGTCCACACTTGTATTTAGCACCCAAGCATGTGGGGAGAGCTCCAATCTTAGGCGTACATCTATATTATCTAATATGTATTGGTCTAGGGTTGTTACGTCCAATAGTAGGGGAAAACACATTGACAATCCTTTACCTTTTAAATCGGTCATAAATTTTTTATCCTTGGCGGTTGTCCCAGTAAAAAATGTATTAGTAAATTCGTTAGGGATTACACCATCATCACTCCAGTCCCTACGAAAGGCTCCAATTCTCCCCAAGGAAGACATTTTTGATGGAGGCATGGAGGTAATTAATTTAATAAACGACCAATAATTAAAATTAGAATTTGTTTCAACTACCTGCTCTCCTAAAAACACCTGAACACCTTTAAACATGGTATTTGACAACCCATTAACAAATTCCACATGGTCATCCTCTTCCAATTTTGTGGTATCGTCATCTTTCGTTAAAGATACCTTAAAATCTATAACAATATTAGCTAAATCTAAGAAGGCGCCCTGGGTTCCAGGGATGCGGAATTCTAAGTAATTATCCCGCAAACGTTGATTAATAGGGAGGTTAACAGGTAGAATGTCTATTTGCTGTGTGGAGGCAATTGAACTCTCCACATTACGTATTCTGTTACTTCTAGGAAATTGGTCAATAATACTGGAACTATAATATTCTACTGGGATTTTCAACCCAGCTCCACTAGCCTCCGCCATGATCTCCTCCGAAAGGTGAAGTATGACTGCTTACTGTAGTGAAAATACATCATTTTTATACCCAAGGGCTCGTTTACATTTATTATTTTTATTTTTTCTTCTCCTAGAGAGTCTTTTAATTTTCCCGCCTGCTACCAATTTCTTCCCCACAGTCTTAAGAGCATCAATACCGTGAGTTCTCAGAGCGCTCTTTACATCCCGTCTACCACTGGTTAAATCACCAAGAACATTTTTCCCAAAATCGATAGCAGTCGGCGTTACAGTTTTTATGAAAAATGGTATGGCTCGTCGAGCCAAGCCGGCTAAGGTCCCAAAAAAACCACCACCAGATCTGAGATAAGGCGCTTGGAATGTGCGTATGTCATTCATCGCTTCCCCCCTCACCCCGTATCTCCCAGAGAGGGGGGAGAAGATCTCCCCGTACTCCTTCTGGGAGGGTGTGTGGAAAGGTACTCGCATCCCGACTCCTCTTCTTATAATAACCGATGATGTGGGTAAACACTTCTATATATATATATTTATATTTATATAGATTATATTGTTATACCTTAGGGCGGAGGTGTAAGACTGCCGTAACCGACCTCCCATCTTCAAAACTAACCTTTCGTCCAAACTGATCTGTTATCTTAATACTCACTTTCTCCAACGTGTTAGTATTTAATGTCTTGTACACTAGGGGATGAGCCCCTCTAGAATAAGAGTCATGATAATTGATTGCATCTAAGATATTTACAATTTGTCCCCTGTAACGATCCGGCTCGATGACGTCACTATAAATGAGTAAATAGTCACAACCTCCGTCACTGTCTGGGGGGAATGAGGCCACGACCTTGGAGGCTGCTGTAATGTCATCTGATTTTGCCTGATAAATGGTGTATTTGCGACGGCTGTCAAAACCAAGTACATTAGCTATTCTGTGTTTAAATTGAAGGCTAAGAGAATATAAGGAACCAGTGCCTTCATTGTTAAGAGTGGAGGCTAGTAATACTCGCTCTAAGGATTGATCATAGGTGAGGATTGGTTCTCTTTCTGAGAAGTATATTTTGAAATCACCTCGGAAGCTAAGTTTCATGTCGGTGATTATTTGTCGGCTAAGCTCACTCGTGATGAATGTGATGTTTCTGGATAATATGTTGGTTTTGGGGAGGAAGGTGTAAATGAGATGTTCTGGGCTTTTAGAAAGAGTTCCTCGCTTAAAAGTAGCATAGACGTCTATGCCAGACTCCCCCTCATCCTTGATGATAGCGTTAATTCGTCTGGGTAGGAGTATGTTGACTAAAGCCACTTCATGTTTAATGGAAGGGTTTAAATGTAGAGTGGGGATGGTGTTTGTAAATGCTGAACTTGTGTTGTTGTATATATCTTCTTGGTCGAGGCTAGTGAGGTATATGTAGTGTTCCTCGTCCATTGTTATCTTATGTACTGACTGGGGTGGGAATAAAACATCATTACTTATATTTTATTTTATTAATCTACTAAGGAAATATTAATTTTAAAAGAACTACAACAGGGGGAACTACATCTACATTTTGTTTCCCCATAACAAATTACATATAAAGAGCAGCAGCTGTTGGTACTGCTGTCGTCCGCTGCTGCCGCTGCCTATGCTGCTGGGGGGGCTGTTGGTACCACTGACACCGCTGCCACCGCTGACGGTACTGCTGCCGCTGCTGCTGCTGCCACCGCTGGAGCCGTTGTAGTTGGTGGTACTGCTGCCGCTACCGTTACCGCTGCCAGCGATGATGGTACTGTTGCTGCCGCTGTCACCGCTGGAACTGCTGTAGTTGGTGGTACTGCTGCCGCTACCATTACCGCTACTGTAGGTACCGCTGACAACACTGACACCGTCGTCGGTGGACCTGCTGCTGCTACCACCACCGAAGCTGTTGTAGATGGAGGTACTGCTGCTGCTGCTGCTGCTGTTACTGACTGCGGCGGTGCTGTCACCTCTTCTTTGAGTGTTGTTGGTTACAGCTTTCGTTGTTTTTTCGGTGATGAGGATAACAGGAATATTTCCTGTGACTCTCCATCGAGGATGGTGTCAATACGATGATTTGAGAGGGGGTCGAAGTCAATAGTGGTTTCGATCCGTCGTTTGGCTGTACCAGATGTTGTGGGTGGGGGTGGAGCAGCGCTGGAGGTGGATGAGTACTCTTGTAGGTGTCTCTTCTTCCTGGGGGTAGCTGGTGGTGCTGGTGGTGTAGAACGAGAAGAGCTTCCTGGGGTGGTGGCACCCTCCCCCACCACTGCATCTAGGGTGATAGTTTTACTATCACCCTCTCCCCTGGGATCATCATTCGGGAGGGGTACCATCGATGGGGTGACGGTAGAGGGACGTTTGAGGATTACCAGCTCCTTGTTATGCTTGGCCAGCTCAGCGTTGAGGGAAATGAGCATGGGCCCGACGTCCTTGTGCCAGTTGTCCATGCCATCACGGGAGGCCCCCAGCCCATGGGGTACCACAAACCGAAACATGGTTGGAGTTCTTACCATAAGATTGCCAACCTTTGTTAGGGCTGTTTTCAGTCAATACAAACGATTTTTGGCAGTATCCAGGGTGACATTGGTGATGTAGTGGATGTCGGCGGAAGACTGCACTTGCTCCTGAGCTATAGGGTTGGACTCGAAGGGTGCTCCTGCACCGAAAGCAGAAATTAGCACCACGATGGTGGGGCGGAAGAACAAGACTGGCTCTTCGACAATGTCTTGACCGTCGGAGGGTAGGGGAGCTACCTTCACTTCAATGTCCCCTGGGGTAGACCGGTAACATATTGTGGCCCTGTTGACACGAGTCAGTCCTTCACGTTCCACACGGGCATAGTTGTAACATTTCCATATTACACTTGCCAGTCCATAG
The DNA here is from genome assembly GCF_040958095.1 of Procambarus clarkii. Lineage (NCBI taxonomy): Eukaryota > Metazoa > Arthropoda > Malacostraca > Decapoda > Cambaridae > Procambarus > Procambarus clarkii. The sequence continues at coordinate 38,111,222 of NC_091175.1, forward strand.
GGACGCACAACAGCAGCCGGGAGCTCATACACGATGACATCACCGACCCCAAAGGCGTGGGTGTCGGTGATGTCGCTGTCTATTGACTTAATGGATGATAAAGCCATGGCGGAGGGGCGGTTGAGAGGAACGAGAGAGTCGTCGTCAACTATGGTGACCGAGGGTGACGGTGGAGGCCTTTAAATACACCTGTGTCCCCCACCTGGAGGGGGAGGAATGTAGGGGTGTGGGGTAGAGGGCGCCTTCCTCACCTTAAAAGTCCATACACACTCCGTCCAGTCTCGAAGGCTGTAATCTGGTCTCGATGTTGGAAGGTTAATTTTTCCATTTGCCATATCTCCGTCTGGATTTCCTGGGATGAATATTCTTCATAACGTTTCACCGTCTCTCCAAATGACTTAAAAAACCGTTCTGGAGGGGCACTCAACACAAGACGGTCATAACAATCCCACAATGCATATATCAATCTACATTTGTGTTCGACATACTTGTAGTACCGCTGAGTAGCAACCAACTTCTTTAATAAGGGAGATTTGTCTTCTGGAGGT